>NW_027182476.1:1200000-1500000 GCF_040938575.1 Ambystoma mexicanum
ATCTCAATGCTTATACCAAACCTGAGACCCTTCCTATAGCATGAGATGTGATATCCAACTTCTTCCCATTCCAATCCTGAGACCCTTCCTATAACATGAGATGTGATGTCTCAATGCTTCTAATACCAAACCTGAGATCTTTCCTATAACATGAGATGTGATATCCAACTCCTTCCCATTCCAATCCTGAGACCCTTCCTATAGCATGAGATGTGATATCTCAAGGCCTCTAATACCAAACCTGAGATCCTTCCTCTAACATGAAATGTGATATCCAACTCTTTCCCCTTCCAAACCTGAGAGCCTTCCTATAGCATGAGATATGATATCCAAATCCTTCCCATTCCAATCCTGAGACCCTTCCTATAACATGAAATGTGATATCCTACTCCTTCCCATTCCATCCTGGGACCCTTCCTATATCATGAGATGTGATGTCTCAATGCTTCTAATACCAAACCTGAGATCCTTCCTATAACATGAGATGTGATATCCAACTCCTTCCCATTCCAATCCTGAGACCCTTATGATAGCATGAGATGTGATATCTCAATGCCTCTAATACCAAACCTGAGATACTTCCGATAGCATGAGATGTGATATCTCAATGCTTCTAATACCAAACCTGAGATCCTTCCTATAACATGAGATGTGATTTCCAAATCCTCCCCCTTCCAAACCTGAGACCCTCCCTTTAGCATGAGATGTGATATCCAACTCCTTCCCATTCCAATCCTGAGACCCTTCTGATAGCATGAGATGTGATATCTCAATGCCTCTAATTCCAAACCTGAGATCCTACCTCTAACATGAAATGTGATATCCATCTCCTTCCCTTTCCAAACCTGAGACCCTGCCTATAGCATGAGATGTGATATCCAAGTCCTTCCCATTCCAATCCTGAGACCCTTCCTATAGCATGTGATGTGATATCTCAATGCTTATACCAAACCTGAGACCCTTCCTATGGCATGAGATGTCATATACAACTCCTTCCCATTCCAATCCTGAGACCCTTCCTATAGCATGAGATGTGATATCTCAATGCTTATACCAAACCTGAGACCCTTCCTATAGCATGAGATGTGAGATCCAACTTCTTCCCATTCCAATCCTGAGACCCTTCCTATAACATGAGATGTGATGTCTCAATGCTTCTAATACCAAACCTGAGATCTTTCCTATAACATGAGATGTGATATCCAACTCCTTCCCATTCCAATCCTGAGACCCTTCCTATAGCATGAGATGTGATATCTCAAGGCCTCTAATACCAAACCTGAGATCCTTCCTCTAACATGAAATGTGATATCCAACTCTTTCCCCTTCCAAACCTGAGAGCCTTCCTATAGCATGAGATATGATATCCAAATCCTTCCCATTCCAATCCTGAGACCCTTCCTATAACATGAAATGTGATATCCTACTCCTTCCCATTCCATCCTGGGACCCTTCCTATATCATGAGATGGGATATCTCAATGCTTCTAATACCAAACCTGAGACCCTTCCTATAACATGAGATGGGAATATCCAACTCCTTCCCATTCCAATCCTGAGACCCTTCCGATAGCAGAGATGTGATATCTCAATGCTTATACCAAACCTGAGATCCTTCCTATAACATGAGATGTGATATCCAACTCCTTCCCATTCCAATCCTGAGACACTTCCTATAGCATGAGATGTGATATCTCACTGCTTATACCAAACCTGAGACCCTTCCTATAGAATGAGATGTGATATCCAACTCCTTCCCATTCCAATCCTGAGACCATTCCTATAGCATGAGATGTGATATCTCAATGCTTCTAATATCAAACTTGAGACCCTCCCTATAGCATGAGATGTGATACCCAAGTCCTTCCCATTCCAATCCTGAGACACTTCCTATAGCATGAGATGTGATATCTCAATGCTTCTAATACCAAACCTGAGACTCTTCCTATAACATGAGATGGGATATCCAACTCCTTCCCATTCCAATCCTGAGACCCTTCCAATAGCAGAGATGTGATATCTCGATGCTTATACCAAATCTGAGACCCTTCCTATAGCATGAGATGTGATATCCAACTCCTTCCCATTCCAATCCTAAGGCCCTTCCTATAGCATGAGATGTGATGTCTCAATGCTTCTAATACCAAACCTGAGAACCTTCCTACAGCATGCGATGTGATATCTCAATGCTTCTAATACCAAACCTGAGACCAGTCCTATAACATGAGATTGGATATCCAACTCCTTCCCCTTCCAAACCTGAGACCCTTCCTATAACATGAGATGTAATATCCAACTCCTTCCCATTCCAATCCTGAGACCCTTCCTATAGCATGAGATGTGCTATCTCAATGCTTATACCAAACCTGAGACCCTTCCTAAAGCTTGAGATGTGATATCCAACTCCTTCCCATTCCAATCCTGAGACCCTTCCTATAGCATGATATGTGATATCTCAATGCCTCTAATACCAAACCTGAGACCCTTCCTATAGCATGAGATGTGATATCCAACGTCTTCCCATTCCAATCCTGAGACCCTTCCTATAACATGAGATGTAATATCCAACTCCTTCCCATTCCAATCCTGAGACCCTTCCTATAGCATGAGATGTGATGTCTCAATGCTTCTAATACCAAACCTGAGATCCTTCCTATAACATGAGATGTGATATCCAACTCCTTCCCATTCCAATCCTGAGACCCTTATGATAGCATGAGATGTGATATCTCAATGCCTCTAATACCAAACCTGAGATACTTCCGATAGCATGAGATGTGATATCTCAATGCTTCTAATACCAAACCTGAGATCCTTCCTATAACATGAGATGTGATTTCCAAATCCTCCCCCTTCCAAACCTGAGACCCTCCCTTTAGCATGAGATGTGATATCCAACTCCTTCCCATTCCAATCCTGAGACCCTTCTGATAGCATGAGATGTGATATCTCAATGCCTCTAATTCCAAACCTGAGATCCTACCTCTAACATGAAATGTGATATCCATCTCCTTCCCTTTCCAAACCTGAGACCCTGCCTATAGCATGAGATGTGATATCCAAGTCCTTCCCATTCCAATCCTGAGACCCTTCCTATAGCATGTGATGTGATATCTCAATGCTTATACCAAACCTGAGACCCTTCCTATGGCATGAGATGTCATATACAACTCCTTCCCATTCCAATCCTGAGACCCTTCCTATAGCATGAGATGTGATATCTCAATGCTTATACCAAACCTGAGACCCTTCCTATAGCATGAGATGTGAGATCCAACTTCTTCCCATTCCAATCCTGAGACCCTTCCTATAACATGAGATGTGATGTCTCAATGCTTCTAATACCAAACCTGAGATCTTTCCTATAACATGAGATGTGATATCCAACTCCTTCCCATTCCAATCCTGAGACCCTTCCTATAGCATGAGATGTGATATCTCAAGGCCTCTAATACCAAACCTGAGATCCTTCCTCTAACATGAAATGTGATATCCAACTCTTTCCCCTTCCAAACCTGAGAGCCTTCCTATAGCATGAGATATGATATCCAAATCCTTCCCATTCCAATCCTGAGACCCTTCCTATAACATGAAATGTGATATCCTACTCCTTCCCATTCCATCCTGGGACCCTTCCTATATCATGAGATGGGATATCTCAATGCTTCTAATACCAAACCTGAGACCCTTCCTATAACATGAGATGGGAATATCCAACTCCTTCCCATTCCAATCCTGAGACCCTTCCGATAGCAGAGATGTGATATCTCAATGCTTATACCAAACCTGAGATCCTTCCTATAACATGAGATGTGATATCCAACTCCTTCCCATTCCAATCCTGAGACACTTCCTATAGCATGAGATGTGATATCTCACTGCTTATACCAAACCTGAGACCCTTCCTATAGAATGAGATGTGATATCCAACTCCTTCCCATTCCAATCCTGAGACCATTCCTATAGCATGAGATGTGATATCTCAATGCTTCTAATATCAAACTTGAGACCCTCCCTATAGCATGAGATGTGATACCCAAGTCCTTCCCATTCCAATCCTGAGACACTTCCTATAGCATGAGATGTGATATCTCAATGCTTCTAATACCAAACCTGAGACTCTTCCTATAACATGAGATGGGATATCCAACTCCTTCCCATTCCAATCCTGAGACCCTTCCAATAGCAGAGATGTGATATCTCGATGCTTATACCAAATCTGAGACCCTTCCTATAGCATGAGATGTGATATCCAACTCCTTCCCATTCCAATCCTAAGGCCCTTCCTATAGCATGAGATGTGATGTCTCAATGCTTCTAATACCAAACCTGAGAACCTTCCTACAGCATGCGATGTGATATCTCAATGCTTCTAATACCAAACCTGAGACCAGTCCTATAACATGAGATTGGATATCCAACTCCTTCCCCTTCCAAACCTGAGACCCTTCCTATAACATGAGATGTAATATCCAACTCCTTCCCATTCCAATCCTGAGACCCTTCCTATAGCATGAGATGTGCTATCTCAATGCTTATACCAAACCTGAGACCCTTCCTAAAGCTTGAGATGTGATATCCAACTCCTTCCCATTCCAATCCTGAGACCCTTCCTATAGCATGATATGTGATATCTCAATGCCTCTAATACCAAACCTGAGACCCTTCCTATAGCATGAGATGTGATATCCAACGTCTTCCCATTCCAATCCTGAGACCCTTCCTATAACATGAGATGTAATATCCAACTCCTTCCCATTCCAATCCTGAGACCCTTCCTATAGCATGAGATGTGCTATCTCAATGCTTATACCAAACCTGAGACCCTTCCTAAAGCTTGAGATGTGATATCCAACTCCTTCCCATTCCAATCCTGAGACCCTTCCTATAGCATGATATGTGATGTCTCAATGCTTCTAATACCAAACCTGAGATCTTTCCTATAACATGAGATGTAATATCCAACTCCTTCCCATTCCAATCCTGAGACCCTTCCTATAGCATGAGATGTGCTATCTCAATGCTTATACCAAACCTGAGACCCTTCCTAAAGCTTGAGATGTGATATCCAACTCCTTCCCATTCCAATCCTGAGACCCTTCCTATAGCATGATATGTGATATCTCAATGCCTCTAATACCAAACCTGAGATCCTTCCTCTAACATGAAATGTGATATCGAACTCCTTCCCTTTCCAAACCTGAGAGCCTACCTATAGCATGAGATGTGATATCCAAGTCCTTCCCATTCCAATCCTTAGACCCTTCCTACAGCATGCAATATGATATCTCAATGATTCTAATAACAAACCTGAGACCCGTCCTATAACATGAGATGTGATATCCAACTCCTTCCCGTTTCAAACCTGAGACCCTTCCTATAACATGAGATGTGATATCCAACTCCTTCCCGTTTCAAACCTGAGACCCTTCCTATAGCATATGTCATATCCAACTCCTTCCCATTCCAAACATGAGACCCTTCCTATAGCAAGAATGTAATATCCAACTCCTTCCCATTCCAATCCTGAGACCATTCCTATAGCATGAGATGTGATATCTCAATGCTTCTAATACCAAACCTGAGATCCTTCCTATGACATGAGATGTGATATCCAATTCCTCCCCATTCCAAACCTGAGAACCTTCCTACAGCATGCAATGTGATATCTCAATGCTTCTAATACCAAACCTGAGACCAGTCCTATAACATGAGATTGGATATCCAACTCCTTCCCCTTCCAAACATGAGACCCTTCCTATAGCATGAGATGTGATATCCAACTTCTTCCCATTCCAATCCTGAGACCCTTCCTATAACATGAGATGTGATGTCTCAATGCTTCTAATACCAAACCTGAGATCTTTCCTATAACATGAGATGTGATATCCAACTCCTTCCATTCCAATCCTGAGACCCTTCCTATAGCATGAGATGTGCTATCTCAATGCTTATACCAAACCTGAGACCCTTCCTAAAGCTTGAGATGTGATATCCAACTCCTTCCCTTTCCAATCCTGAGACCCTTCCTATAACATGAAATGTGATATCCAACTCCTTCCCATTCCAACCTGAGACCCTTCCCATAGCATGAGATGGGATATCCAACTCCTTCCAAATCCAATACTGATACCCTTCCAATAGCATGAGATGTGATATCCCAATGCTTCTACCAAACCTGAGAACCATACTATGTCATGAGATGTGATATCAAACTCCTTCCCATTCCAATCCTGAGACTCTTCCTATAGCTTGAGATGTGATATCCGAAATCCTTCCCATTCCAATTCTGAGACCCTTCCTATACCATGAGACTTGATATCTCAATGCTTCTAATACCAAACCTGAGACCCGTCCTATAACATGAGATGTGATATCAAACTCCTTCCCATTCCAATCCTGAGACTCTTCCTATAGCTTGAGATGTGATATCCGAAATCCTTCCCATTCCAATTCTGAGACCCTTCCTATACCATGAGACTTGATATCTCAATGCTTCTAATACCAAACCTGAGACCCTTCCTTTATCATGAGATGTGATATCCAACTCCTTCCCAATCCAATCCTGAGACCCTTCCGATATCATGAGATTTGTTATCTCAATGCTTCTAATATCAAAATTGAGACCCGCCTATAACATGAGATGTGATATCCAAATCTTTCCCCTTCCAAACCTTAGACCCTTCCTTTATCATGAGATGGGATATCCAACTCCTTCCCATTCCAATCCTGAGACCCTTCCGATAGCAGAGATGTGATATCTCAATGCTTATACCAATCCTGAGACCCTTCCTATGGCCTGAGATGTCATATACAACTCCTTCCCAATCCAATCCTGAGACCCTTCCTATAGCATGAGATGTGATATCTCAATGCTTATACCAAATCTGAGACCCTTCCTATAGCATGAGATGTGATATCCAACTCCTTCCCATTCCAATCCTGAGACCCTTCCTATAGCATGAGATGTGATGTCTCAATGCTTCTAATACCAAACCTGAGATCCTTCCTATAACATGAGATGTGATATCCAACTCCTTCCCATTCCAATCCTGAGACCCTTCCTATAGCATGAGATGTGATGTCTCAATGCTTCTAATACCAAACCTGAGAACCTTCCTACAGCATGCAATGTGTTATCTCAATACTTCTAATACCAAACCTGAGACCAGTCCTATAACATGAGATTGGATATCCAACTCCTTCCCCTTCCAAACCTGAGACCCTTCCTATAGCATGAGATGTGATATCCAACTTCTTCCCATTCCAATCCTGAGACCCTTCCTATAACATGAGATGTGATGTCTCAATGCTTCTAATACCAAACCTGAGATCTTTCCTATAACATGAGATGTAATATCCAACTCCTTCCCATTCCAATCCTGAGACCCTTCCTATAGCATGAGATGTGCTATCTCAATGCTTATACCAAACCTGAGACCCTTCCTAAAGCTTGAGATGTGATATCCAACTCCTTCCCATTCCAATCCTGAGACCCTTCCTATAGCATGAGATGTGATATCTCAATGCTTCTAATATCAAACTTGAGACCCTTCCTATAGCATGAGATGTGATATCCAACTCCTTCCCATTCCAATCCTGAGACCCTTCCTATAGCATGAGATGTGATGTCTCAATGCTTCTAATACCAAACCTGAGATCCTTCCTATAACATGAGATGTGATATCCAACTCCTTCCCATTCTAATCCCGAGACCCTTCCTATAGCATGAGATGTGATATCTCGATGCTTATACCAAACCTGAGACCCTTCCTATAGCATGAGATGTGATATCCAACTCCTTCCCATTCCAATCCTGAGACCCTTCCTATAGCATGAGATGTGATATCTCAATGCCTCTAATACCAAACCTGAGATCCTTCCTCTAACATGAAATGTGATATCCAACTCCTTCCCTTTCCAAACCTGAGAGCCTACCTATAGCATGAGATGTGATATCCAAGTCCTTCCCATTCCAATCCTTAGACCCTTCCTACAGCATGCAATATGATATCTCAATGATTCTAATAACAAACCTGAGACCCATCCTATAACATGAGATGGGATATCCAACTCCTTCCTATTCCAATCCTGAGACACTTCCGATAGCAGAGATGTGATATCTCAATGCTTATACCAAACCTGAGACCCTTCCTATAACATGAGATGTGATATCCAACTCCTTCCCGGTCCAAACCTGAGACCCTTCCTATAGCATATGTGATATCCAACTCCTTCCCATTCCAAACATGAGACCCTTCCTATAGCAAGAATGTAATATCCAACTCCTTCCCATTCCAATCCTGAGACCATTCCTATAGCATGCGATGTGATATCTCAATGCTTCTAATACCAAACCCGAGTCCAGTCCTATAACATGAGTTTGGATATCCAACTCCTTCCCCTTCCAAACCTGAGACCCTTCCTATAGCATGAGATGTGATATCCAACTTCTTCCCATTCCACTCCTGAGACCCTTCCTATAACATGAGATGTGATGTCTCAATGCTTCTAATACCAAACCTGAGATCTTTCCTATAACATGAGATGTGATATCCAACTCCTTCCCATTCCAATCCTGAGACCCTTCCTATAGCATGAGATGTGATATCTCAATGCTTATACCAAACCTGAGACCCTTCCTATAGCTTGAGATGTGATATCCAACTCCTTCCCATTCCAATCCTGAGACCCTTCCTATAGCATGAGATGTGATATCTCAAGGCCTCTAATACCAAACCTGAGATTCTTCCTCTAACATGAAATGTGATATCCAACTCCTTCCCCTTCCAAACCTGAGAGCCTTCCTATAGCATGAGATATGATATCCAAGTCCTTCCCATCCAATCCTGAGACCCTTCCTATAACATGAAATGTGATATCCAACTCCTTCCCATTCCAACCTGAGACCCTTCCTATAGCATGAGATGGGATATCCAATTCCTTCCAAATCCAATACTGATACCCTTCCGATAGCATGAGATGTGATATCCCAATGCTTCTACCAAACCTGAGACCCATACTATGGCATGAGATGTGATATCAAACTCCTTCCCATTCCAATCCTGAGACCCTACCTATAGCTTGAGATGTGATATCCAACTCCTTCCCATTCCAATTCTGAGACCCTTCCTATACCATGAGTCTTGATATCTCAATGCTTCTAATACAAAACCTGAGACCCGTCCTATAACATGAGATGTGATATCCAAATCCTTCCCCTTCCAAACCTTAGACCCTTCCTTTATCATGAGATGTGATATCCCATTCCTTCCCATTCCAATCCTGAGACCCTTCCGATATCATGAGATTTGTTATCTCAATGCTTCTAATATCAAACTTGAGACCCTCCCTATAGCATGAGATGTGACATCCAAGTCCTCCCCATTCCAATCCTGAGACTCTTCCTATAGCATGAGATGTGATATCTCAATGCTTCTAATACCAAACCTGAGACCCTTCCTATAACATGAGATGGGATATCCAACTCCTTCCCATTCCAATCCTGAGACCCTTCCGATAGCAGAGATGTGATATCTCAATGCTTATACCAAACCTGAGACCCTTCCTATGGCCTGATTTGTCATATACAACTCCTTCCCATTCCAATCCTGAGACCCTTCCTATAGCATGAGATGTGATATCTCAATGCTTATACCAAATCCGAGACCCTTCCTATAGCATGAGATGTGATATCCAACTCCTTCCCATTCCAATCCTGAGACCCTTCCTATAGCATGAGATGTGATGTCTCAATGCTTCTAATACCAAACCTGAGATCCTTCTGATAGCATGAGATGTGATATCTCAATGCTTCTAGTACCAAACCTGAGATCCTTCATTTAACATGAGTTGTGATTTCCAAATCCTTCCACTTCCAAACCTGAGACACTCCCTTTAGCATGAGATGTGATATCCAACTCCTTCCCATTCCAATCCTGAGACCCTTCTGATAGCATGAGATGTGATATTTCAATGCCTCTAATACCAAACCTGAGATCCTACCTCTAACATGAAATGTGATATCCATCTCCTTCCCTTTCCAAACCTGAGACCCTGCCTATAGCATGAGATGTGATATCAAAAGTCCTTCCCATTCCAATCCTGAGACCCTTCCTATAGCATGAGATGTGATATCTCAATGCTTATACCAAACCTGAGACCCTTCCTATAGCATGAGATGTGATATCCAACTTCTTCCCATTCCAATCCTGAGACCCTTCCTATAACATGAGATGTGATGTCTCAATGCTTCTAATACCAAACCTGAGACCCTTCCTATAACATGAGATGGGATATCCAACTCCTTCCCATTCCAATCCTGAGACCCTTCCTATAGCAGAGATGTGATATCTCAATGCTTATACCAAACCTGAGACCCTTCCTATGGCCTGAGATGTCATATACAACTCCTTCCCATTCCAATCCTGAGACCGTTCCTATAGCATGAGATGTGATATCTCAATGCTTATACCAAATCTGAGACCCTTCCTATAGCATGAGATGTGATATCCAACTCCTTCCCATTCCAATCCTGAGACCCTTCCTATAGCATGAGATGTGATGTCTCAATGCTTCTAATACCAAACCTGAGATCCTTCCTATAACATGAGATGTGATATCCAACTCCTTCCCATTCCAATCCTGAGACCCTTAAGATAGCATGAGATGTGATATCTCAATGCCTCTAATACCAAACCTGAGATACTTCTGATAGCATGAGATGTGATATCTCAATGCTTCTAATACCAAACCTGAGATCCTTCCTATAACATGAGATGTGATTTCCAAATCCTTCCCCTTCCAAACCTGAGACCCTCCCTTTAGCATGAGATGTGATATCCAACTCCTTCCCATTCCAATCCTGAGACCCTTCTGATAGCATGAGATGTGATATTTCAATGCCTCTAATACCAAACCTGAGATCCTACCTCTAACATGAAATGTGATATCCATCTCCTTCCCTTTCCAAACCTGAGACCCTGCCTATAGCATGAGATGTGATATCCAAGTCCTTCCCATTACAATCCTGAGACCCTTCCTATAGCATGTGATGTGATATCTCAATGCTTATACCAAACCTGAGACCCTTCCTATGGCATGAGATGTCATATACAACTCCTTCCCATTCCAATCCTGGGACCCTTCCTATAGCATGAGATGTGATATCTCAATGCTTATACCAAACCTGAGACCCTTCCTATAGCATGAGATGTGATATCCAACTTCTTCCCATTCCAATCCTGAGACCCTTCCTATAACATGAGATGTGATGTCTCAATGCTTCTAATACCAAACCTGAGATCTTTCCTATAACATGAGATGTGATATCCAACTCCTTCCCATTCCAATCCTGAGACCCTTCCTATAGCATGAGATGTGATATCTCAAGGCCTCTAATACCAAACCTGAGATCGTTCCTCTAACATGAAATGTGATATCCAACTCCTTCCCCTTCCAAACCTGAGAGCCTTCCTATAGCATGAGATATGATAGCCAAGTCCTTCCAATTCCAATCCTGAGACCCTTCCTATAACATGAAATGTGATATCCAACTCCTTCCCATTCCAACCTGAGACCCTTCCTATAGCATGAGATGGGATATCTCAATGCTTCTAATACCAAACCTGAGACTCTTCCTATAACATGAGATGGGATATCCAACTCCTTCCCATTCCAATCCTGAGACCCTTCCGATAGCAGAGATGTGATATCTCAATGCTTATACCAAACCTGAGACCCTTCCTATGGCCTGAGATGTGATATCCAACTGCTTCCCATTCCAATCCTGAGACCCTTCCTATAGCATGAGATGTGATATCTCAATGCTTATACCAAATCTGAGACCCTTCCTATAGCATGAGATGTGATATCCAACTCCTTCCCATTCCAATCCTGAGACCCTTCCTATAGCATGAGATGTGATGTCTCAATGCTTCTAATACCAAACCTGAGATCCTTCCTATAACATGAGATGTGATATCCAACTCCTTCCGATTCCAATCCTGAGACCCTTATGATAGCATGAGATGTGATATCTCAATGCTTCTAATACCAAACCTGAGATCCTTCCTATAACATGAGATGTGATTTCCAAATCCTTCCCCTTCCAAACCTGAGACCCTCCCTTTAGCATGAGATGTGATATCCAACTCCTTCCCATTCCAATCCTGAGACCCTTCTGATAGCATGAGATGTGATATCTCAATGCCTCTAATTCCAAACCTGAGATCCTACCTCTAACATGAAATGTGATATCCATCTCCTTCCCTTTCCAAACCTGAGACCCTGTCTATAGCATGAGATGTCATATACAACTCCTTCCCATTCCAATCCTGAGACCCTTCCTATAGCACGAGATGTGATATCTCAATGCTTATACCAAACCTGAGACCCTTCCTATAGCATGAGATGTGATATCCAACTCCTTCCCATTCCAATCCTGAGACCCTTCCTTTAGCATGAGATGTGATATCCAACTCCTTCCCATTCCAATCCTGAGACCCTTCCTATAGCCTGAGATGTGATGTCTCAATGCCTCTAATACCAAACCTGAGATCCTTCCTCTAACATGAAATGTGATATCCAACTCCTTCCCTTTCCAAACCTGAGAGCCTATCTATAGCATGAGATGTGATATCCAAGTCCTTCCCATTCCAATCCTGAGACACTTCCGATAGCAGAGATGTGATATCTCAATGCTTATACCAAACCTGAGACCCTTCTTATAACATGAGATGTGATATCCAACTCCTTCCCGTTCCAAACCTGAGACCCTTCCTTTAGCATGAGATGTGATATCCAGCTCCTTCCCATTCCAATCCTGAGACACTTCCGATAGCATGAGATGTGATATCTCAATGCTTCTAATATCAAAACTGAGACACTCCCTATAGCATGATATGTGATATCTAAGTCCTTCCCATTCCAATCCTGAGACCCTTCCTATAGCATGAGATGTGATATCTCAATGCTTCTACCAAACCTGAGACCCTTCCTTTAGCATGAGATGTGATAACCAACTCCTTCCCATTCCAATCCTGAGACCCTTCCTATAGCATGAGATGTGATATCTCGATACTTCTAATACCAAACCTGAGATCCTTCCGATAACATGAGATGTGATATCCAAATCCTTCCCCTTCCAAACCTGAGACCCTCCCTTTAGCATGAGATGTGATATCCAACTCCTTCCCATTCCAATCCTGAGACCCTTCTGATAGCATGAGATGTGATATCTCAATGCTTCTATACCAAACCTGAGATCCTTCCGATAGCATGAGATGTGATATCTGAATGCTTCTAATACCAAACCTGAGATCCTTCCTATAACATGAGATGTGATATCCAAATCCTTCCCCTTCCAAACCTGAGACCCTCCCTTTAGCATGAGATGTGATATCCAACTCCTTCCCATTCCAATCCTGAGACCCTTCCGATATCATGAGATTTGTTATCTCAATGCTTCTAATATCAAACTTGAGACCCTCCCTATAGCATGAGATGTGACATCCAAGTCCTCCCCATTCCAATCCTGAGACTCTTCCTATAGCATGAGATGTGATATCTCAATGCTTCTAATACCAAACCTGAGACCCTTCCTATAACATGAGATGGGATATCCAACTCCTTCCCATTCCAATCCTGAGACCCTTCCGATAGCAGAGATGTGATATCTCAATGCTTATGCCAAACCTGAGACCCTTCCTATGGCCTGATTTGTCATATACAACTCCTTCCCATTCCAATCCTGAGACCCTTCCTATAGCATGAGATGTGATATCTCAATGCTTGTACCAAATCCGAGACCCTTCCTATAGCATGAGATGTGATATCCAACTCCTTCCCATTCCAATCCTGAGACCCTTCCTATAGCATGAGATGTGATGTCTCAATGCTTCTAATACCAAACCTGAGATCCTTCTGATAGCATGAGATGTGATATCTCAATGCTTCTAGTACCAAACCTGAGATCCTTCCTATAACATGAGATGTGATTTCCAAATCCTTCCACTTCCAAACCTGAGACACTCCCTTTAGCATGAGATGTGATATCCAACTCCTTCCCATTCCAATCCTGAGACCCTTCTGATAGCATGAGATGTGATATTTCAATGCCTCTAATACCAAACCTGAGATCCTACCTCTAACATGAAATGTGATATCCATCTCCTTCCCTTTCCAAACCTGAGACCCTGCCTATAGCATGAGATGTGATATCAAAAGTCCTTCCCATTCCAATCCTGAGACCCTTCCTATAGCATGTGATGTGATATCTCAATGCTTATACCAAACCTGAGACCCTTCCTATGGCATGAGATGTCATATACAACTCCTTCCCATTCCAATCCTGAGACCCTTCCTATAGCATGAGATGTGATATCTCAATGCTTATACCAAACCTGAGACCCTTCCTATAGCATGAGATGTGATATCCAACTTCTTCCCATTCCAATCCTGAGACCCTTCCTATAACATGAGATGTGATGTCTCAATGCTTCTAATACCAAACCTGAGACCCTTCCTATAACATGAGATGGGATATCCAACTCCTTCCCATTCCAATCCTGTGACCCTTCCGATAGCAGAGATGTGATATCTCAATGCTTATACCAAACCTGAGACCCTTCCTATGGCCTGAGATGTCATATACAACTCCTTCCCATTCCAATCCTGAGACCGTTCCTATAGCATGAGATGTGATATCTCAATGCTTATACCAAATCTGAGACCCTTCCTATAGCATGAGATGTGATATCCAACTCCTTCCCATTCCAATCCTGAGACCCTTCCTATAGCATGAGATGTGATGTCTCAATGCTTCTAATACCAAACCTGAGATCCTTCCTATAACATGAGATGTGATATCCAACTCCTTCCCATTCCAATCCTGAGACCCTTATGATAGCATGAGATGTGATATCTCAATGCCTCTAATAACAAACCTGAGATACTTCCGATAGCATGAGATGTGATATCTCAATGCTTCTAATACCAAACCTGAGATCCTTCCTATAACATGAGATGTGATTTCCAAATCCTTCCCCTTCCAAACCTGAGACCCTCCCTTTAGCATGAGATGTGATATCCAACTCCTTCCCATTCCAATCCTGAGACCCTTCTGATAGCATGAGATGTGATATTTCAATGCCTCTAATACCAAACCTGAGATCCTACCTCTAACATGAAATGTGATATCCATCTCCTTCCCTTTCCAAACCTGAGACCCTGCCTATAGCATGAGATGTGATATCCAAGTCCTTCCCATTACAATCCTGAGACCCTTCCTATAGCATGTGATGTGATATCTCAATGCTTATACCAAACCTGAGACCCTTCCTATGGCATGAGATGTCATATACAACTCCTTCCCATTCCAATCCTGAGACCCTTCCTATAGCATGCGATGTGATATCTCAATGCTTATACCAAACCTGAGACCCTTCCTATAGCATGAGATGTGATATCCAACTTCTTCCCATTCCAATCCTGAGACCATTCCTATAACATGAGATGTGATGTCTCAATGCTTCTAATACCAAACCTGAGATCTTTCCTATAACATGAGATGTGATATCCAACTCCTTCCCATTCCAATCCTGAGACCCTTCCTATAGCATGAGATGTGATATCTCAAGGCCTCTAATACCAAACCTGAGATCGTTCCTCTAACATGAAATGTGATATCCAACTCCTTCCCCTTCCAAACCTGAGAGCCTTCCTATAGCATGAGCTATGATAGCCAAGTCCTTCCAATTCCAATCCTGAGACCCTTCCTATAACATGAAATGTGATATCCAACTCCTTCCCATTCCAACCTGAGACCCTTCCTATAGCATGAGATGGGATATCTCAATGCTTCTAATACCAAACCTGAGACTCTTCCTATAACATGAGATGGGATATCCAACTCCTTCCCATTCCAATCCTGAGACCCTTCCGATAGCAGAGATGTGATATCTCAATGCTTATACCAAACCTGAGACCCTTCCTATGGCCTGAGATGTGATATCCAACTGCTTCCCATTCCAATCCTGAGACCCTTCCTATAGCATGAGATGTGATATCTCAATGCTTATACCAAATCTGAGACCCTTCCTATAGCATGAGATGTGATATCCAACTCCTTCCCATTCCAATCCTGAGACCCTTCCTATAGCATGAGATGTGATGTCTCAATGCTTCTAATACCAAACCTGAGATCCTTCCTATAACATGAGATGTGATATCCAACTCCTTCCGATTCCAATCCTGAGACCCTTATGATAGCATGAGATGTGATATCTCAATGATTCTAATACCAAACCTGAGATCCTTCCTATAACATGAGATGTGATTTCCAAATCCTTCCCCTTCCAAACCTGAGACCCTCCCTTTAGCATGAGATGTGATATCCAACTCCTTCCCATTCCAATCCTGAGACCCTTCTGATAGCATGAGATGTGATATCTCAATGCCTCTAATTCCAAACCTGAGATCCTACCTCTAACATGAAATGTGATATCCATCTCCTTCCCTTTCCAAACCTGAGACCCTGTCTATAGCATGAGATGTCATATACAACTCCTTCCCATTCCAATCCTGAGACCCTTCCTATAGCACGAGATGTGATATCTCAATGCTTATACCAAACCTGAGACCCTTCCTATAGCATGAGATGTGATATCCAACTCCTTCCCATTCCAATCCTGAGACCCTTCCTTTAGCATGAGATGTGATATCCAACTCCTTCCCATTCCAATCCTGAGACCCTTCCTATAGCCTGAGATGTGATATCTCAATGCCTCTAATACCAAACCTGAGATCCTTCCTCTAACATGAAATGTGATATCCAACTCCTTCCCTTTCCAAACCTGAGAGCCTATCTATAGCATGAGATGTGATATCCAAGTCCTTCCCATTCCAATCCTGAGACACTTCCGATAGCAGAGATGTGATATCTCAATGCTTATACCAAACCTGAGACCCTTCCTATAACATGAGATGTGATATCCAACTCCTTCCCGTTCCAAACCTGAGACCCTTCCTTTAGCATGAGATGTGATATCCAGCTCCTTCCCATTCCAATCCTGAGACACTTCCGATAGCATGAGATGTGATATCTCAATGCTTCTAATATCAAAACTGAGACCCGCCCTATAGCATGATATGTGATATCTAAGTCCTTCCCCTTCCAAACCTGAGAGCCTTCCTATAGCATGAGCTATGATAGCCAAGTCCTTCCAATTCCAATCCTGAGACCCTTCCTATAACATGAAATGTGATATCCAACTCCTTCCCATTCCAACCTGAGACCCTTCCTATAGCATGAGATGGGATATCTCAATGCTTCTAATACCAAACCTGAGACTCTTCCTATAACATGAGATGGGATATCCAACTCCTTCCCATTCCAATCCTGAGACCCTTCCGATAGCAGAGATGTGATATCTCAATGCTTATACCAAACCTGAGACCCTTCCTATGGCCTGAGATGTGATATCCAACTGCTTCCCATTCCAATCCTGAGACCCTTCCTATAGCATGAAATGTGATATCTCAATGCTTATACCAAATCTGAGACCCTTCCTATAGCATGAGATGTGATATCCAACTCCTTCCCATTCCAATCCTGAGACCCTTCCTATAGCATGAGATGTGATGTCTCAATGCTTCTAATACCAAACCTGAGATCCTTCCTATAACATGAGATGTGATATCCAACTCCTTCCGATTCCAATCCTGAGACCCTTATGATAGCATGAGATGTGATATCTCAATGATTCTAATACCAAACCTGAGATCCTTCCTATAACATGAGATGTGATTTCCAAATCCTTCCCCTTCCAAACCTGAGACCCTCCCTTTAGCATGAGATGTGATATCCAACTCCTTCCCATTCCAATCCTGAGACCCTTCTGATAGCATGAGATGTGATATCTCAATGCCTCTAATTCCAAACCTGAGATCCTACCTCTAACATGAAATGTGATATCCATCTCCTTCCCTTTCCAAACCTGAGACCCTGTCTATAGCATGAGATGTCATATACAACTCCTTCCCATTCCAATCCTGAGACCCTTCCTATAGCACGAGATGTGATATCTCAATGCTTATACCAAACCTGAGACCCTTCCTATAGCATGAGATGTGATATCCAACTCCTTCCCATTCCAATCCTGAGACCCTTCCTTTAGCATGAGATGTGATATCCAACTCCTTCCCATTCCAATCCTGAGACCCTTCCTATAGCCTGAGATGTGATATCTCAATGCCTCTAATACCAAACCTGAGATCCTTCCTCTAACATGAAATGTGATATCCAACTCCTTCCCTTTCCAAACCTGAGAGCCTATCTATAGCATGAGATGTGATATCCAAGTCCTTCCCATTCCAATCCTGAGACACTTCCGATAGCAGAGATGTGATATCTCAATGCTTATACCAAACCTGAGACCCTTCCTATAACATGAGATGTGATATCCAACTCCTTCCCGTTCCAAACCTGAGACCCTTCCTTTAGCATGAGATGTGATATCCAGCTCCTTCCCATTCCAATCCTGAGACACTTCCGATAGCATGAGATGTGATATCTCAATGCTTCTAATATCAAAACTGAGACCCGCCCTATAGCATGATATGTGATATCTAAGTCCTTCCCATTCCAAACCTGAGACCCTTCCTATAGCATGAGATGTGATATCTCAATGCTTATACCAAACCTGAGACCCTTCTTATAGCATGAGATGTGATATCCAACTTCTTCCCATTCCAATCCTGAGACCCTTCCTATAACATGAGATGTGATGTCGCAATGCTTCTAATACCAAACCTGAGATCTTTCCTATAACATGAGATGTGATATCCAACTCCTTCCCATTCCAATCCTGAGACCCTTCCTATAGCATGAGATGTGATATCACAATGCTTATACCAAACCTGAGACCGTCCCTTTAGCTTGAGATGTGATATCCAACTCCTTCCCATTCCAATCCTGAGACCCTTCCTATAGCATGAGATGTGATATCTCAAGGCCTCTAATGCCAAACCTGAGATCGTTCCTCTAACATGAAATGTGATATCCAACTCCTTCCCCTTCCAAACCTGAGAGCCTTCCTATAGCATGAGATATGATAGCCAAGTCCTTCCAATTCCAATCCTGAGACCCTTCCTATAACATGAAATGTGATATCCAACTCCTTCCCATTCCAACCTGAGACCCTTCCTATAGCATGAGATGGGATATCTCAATGCTTCTAATACCAAACCTGAGACTCTTCCTATAACATGAGATGGGATATCCAACTCATTCCCATTCCAATCCTGAGACCCTTCCGATAGCAGAGATGTGATATCTCAATGCTTATACCAAACCTGAGACCCTTCCTATGGCCTGAGATGTCATATACAACTCCTTCCCATTCCAATCCTGAGACCCTTCCTATAGCATGAGATGTGATATCTCAATGCTTATACCAAATCTGAGACCCTTCCTATAGCATGAGATGTGATATCCAACTCCTTCCCATTCCAATCCTGAGACCCTTCCTATAGCATGAGATGTGATGTCTCAATGCTTCTAATACCAAACCTGAGATCCTTCCTATAACATGAGATGTGATATCCAACTCCTTCTCATTCCAATCCTGAGACCCTTATGATAGCATGAGATGTGATATCTCAATGCCTCTAATACCAAACCTGAGATACTTCCGATAGCATGAGATGTGATATCTCAATGCTTCTAATACCAAACCTGAGATCCTTCCTATAACATGAGATGTGATTTCCAAATCCTCCCCCTTCCAAACCTGAGACCCTCCCTTTAGCATGAGATGTGATATCCAACTCCTTCCCATTCCAATCCTGAGACCCTTCTGATAGCATGAGATGTGATATCTCAATGCCTCTAATTCCAAACCTGAGATCCTACCTCTAACATGAAATGTGATATCCATCTCCTTCCCTTTCCAAACCTGAGACCCTGCCTATAGCATGAGATGTGATATCCAAGTCCTTCCCATTCCAATCCTGAGACCCTTCCTATAGCATGTGATGTGATATCTCAATGCTTATACCAAACCTGAGACCCTTCCTATGGCATGAGATGTCATATACAACTCCTTCCCATTCCAATCCTGAGACCCTTCCTATAGCATGAGATGTGATATCTCAATGCTTATACCAAACCTGAGACCCTTCCTATAGCATGAGATGTGATATCCAACTTCTTCCCATTCCAATCCAGAGACCCTTCCTATAACATGAGATGTGATGTCTCAATGCTTCTAATACCAAACCTGAGATCTTTCCTATAACATGAGATGTGATATCCAACTCCTTCCCATTCCAATCCTGAGACCCTTCCTATAGCATGAGATGTGATATCTCAAGGCCTCTAATACCAAACCTGAGATCCTTCCTCTAACATGAAATGTGATATCCAACTCTTTCCCCTCCCAAACCTGAGAGCCTTCCTATAGCATGAGATATGATATCCAAATCCTTCCCATTCCAATCCTGAGACCCTTCCTATAACATGAAATGTGATATCCTACTCCTTCCCATTCCATCCTGGGACCCTTCCTATATCATGAGATGGGATATCTCAATGCTTCTAATACCAAACCTGAGACCCTTCCTATAACATGAGATGGGAATATCCAACTCCTTCCCATTCCAATCCTGAGACCCTTCCGATAGCAGAGATGTGATATCTCAATGCTTATACCAAACCTGAGATCCTTCCTATAACATGAGATGTGATATCCAACTCCTTCCCATTCCAATCCTGAGAGCCTTCCTATACCATGAGATGTGATATCCAAATCCTTCCCATTCCAATCCTGAGACCCTTCCTATAACATGAAATGTGATATCCTACTCCTTCCCATTCCATCCTGGGACCCTTCCTATATCATGAGATGGGAATATCCAACTCCTTCCCATTCCAATCCTGAGACCCTTCCGATAGCAGAGATGTGATATCTCAATGCTTATACCAAACCTGAGATCCTTCCTATAACATGAGATGTGATATCCAACTCCTTCCCATTCCAATCCTGAGACACTTCCTATAGCATGAGATGTGATATCTCAATGCTTATACCAAATCTGAGACCCTTCCTATAGCATGAGATGTGATATCCAACTCCTTCCCATTCCAATCCTGAGACCCTTCCTATAGCATGAGATGTGATATCTCAAGGCCTCTAATACCAAACCTGAGATCCTTCCTCTAACATGAAATGTGATATCCAACTCTTTCCCCTTCCAAACCTGAGAGCCTTCCTATAGCATGAGATATTTTATTTATTTATTTTATTTGCATTTGTTAAGCGCACTTGCAGCCCATGAGGCATCGAGGCGCTGTTACAGAGGAAACACAGATTTTTTTTGTCTTAGTTACGTATTTATAACGCGCTTAAACACTCAGAGGTTTCTAAGCGTGGACCCGGGGATCGAACCTGTTGTTGCTTTGTGTCGTCTTGCTTCCAAGACGCGCACGCTGCCGCTGTGCTATCCTCCCGGGACATCCTATAATATGATAGCCAAGTCCTTCCAATTCCAATCCTGAGACCCTTCCGATAGCAGAGATGTGATATCTCAATGCTTATACCAAACCTGAGACCCTTCCTATGGCCTGAGATGTCATATACAACTCCTTCCCATTCCAATCCTGAGACCCTTTCTTTAGCATGAGATGTGATATCTCAATGCTTATACCAAATCTGAGACCCTTCCTATAGCATGAGATGTGATATCCAATTCCTTCCCATTCCAATCCTGAGACCCTTCCTATAGCATGAGATGTGATATCTCAATGCTTATACCAAACCTGAGAGCCTACCTATAGCATGAGATGTGATATCCAAGTCCATCCCATTCCAATCCTTAGACCCTTCCTACAGCATGCGATGTGATATCTCAATGATTCTAATACCAAACCAGAGACTCTTCCTATAACATGAGATGGGATATCCAACTCCTTCCCGTTCCAAACCTGAGACACTAACTATAGCATATGTGATATCCAACTGCTTCCCATTCCAAACATGAGACCCTTCCTATAGCAAGAAAGTAATATCCAACTCCTACCCATTCCAATCCTGAGACCCTTCCTATAGCAAGAGATGTGATATCCAAATCCTTCCCATTCCAATCCTGAGACCCTTCCTATAACATGAGATGTGATATCCAACTCCTTCCCATTCAAATCCTGAGACCCTTCCTATAGCATGAGAAGGGATATCCAACTCCTTCCCAATCCAATCCTGAGACCCTTCCAATAGCAGAAACGTGATATCTCAATGCTTCTACCAAACCTGAGACCCTTCCTTTAGCATGAGATGTGGTATCCAAATCCTTCACATTCCAATCCTGAGACCCTTCCTATAGCATGAGATGTGATATCTCAATGCTTCTAATACCAAACCTGAGATTCTTCCTATAACATGAGATGTGATATCCAATTCCTTCCCATTCCAAACCTGAGACCCTTCCTATTGGATGAGATGTGATATCCAACTCCTTCCCATTCCAACCCTGAGACCCTTCCTATAGCATGAGATGTGATGTCTCAATGCATCTAATACCAAACCTGAGATCCTTCCTATAACATGAGATGTGATATCCAACTCCTTCCATTCCAATCCTGAGACCCGTCCTATAGCATGAGATGTGATGTCTCAATGCTTATACCAAACCTGAGACCCTTCCTATAGCATGAGATGTGATATCCAACTCCTTCCATTCCAATCCTGAGACCCGTCCTATAGCATGAGATGTGATATCTCAATGCTTCTAATACCAAACCTGAGATCCTTCCTCTAACATGAAATGTGATATCCAACTCCTTCCCTTTCCAAACCTGAGACCCTTCCTTTAGCATGAGATGTGATATCTCAATGCTTATACCAAATCTGAGACCCTTCCTATAGCATGAGATGTGATATCCAAATCCTTCCCATTCCAATCCTGAGACCCTTCCTATAGCATGAGATGTGATACCTCAATGCTTATACCAAACCTGAGAGCCTACCTATAGCATGAGATGTGATGTCCAAGTCCATCCCATTCCAATCCTTAGACCCTTCCAACAGCATGCGATGTGATATCTCAATGATTCTAATACCAAACCAGAGACTCTTCCTATAACATGAGATGGGATATCCAACTCCTTCCCATTCCAATCCTGAGCCGCTTCCGATAGCAGAGATGTGATATCTCAATGCTTATACCAAACCTGAGACCCTTCCTATAACATGAGATGTGATATCCAACTCCTTCCCGTTCCAAACCTGAGACACTAACTATAGCATATGTGATATCCAACTCCTTCCCATTCCAAACATGAGACCCTTCCTATAGCAAGAAAGTAATATCCAACTCCTACCCATTCCAATCCTGAGACCCTTCCTATAGCAAGAGATGTGATATCCAAATCCTTCCCATTCCAATCCTGAGACCCTTCCTATAACATGAGATGTGATATCCAACTCCTTACCATTCCAACCTGAGACACTTCCTATAGCATGAGAAGGGATATCCAACTCCTTCCCAATCCAATCCTGAGACCCTTCCGATAGCAGAGATGTGATATCTCAATGCTTATACCAAACCTGAGACCCTTCCTATGGCATGAGATGTGATATCCAACTCCTTGCCATTCAAATCCTGAGACCCTTCCTATAGCATGAGAAGGGATATCCAACTCCTTCCCAATCCAATCCTGAGACCCTTCCGATAGCAGAGACGTGATATCTCAATGCTTCTACCAAACCTGAGACCCTTCCTTTAGCATGAGATGTGATATCCAAATCCTTCACATTCCAATCCTGAGACCCTTCCTATAGCATGAGATGTGACATCCAAGTCCTCCCCATTCCAATCCTGAGACCCTTCCTATAGCATGAGATGTGATATCTCAATGCTTCTAATACCAAACCTGAGACCCTTCCTATAACATGAGATGGGATATCCAACTCCTTCCCATTCCAATCCTGAGACCCTTCCGATAGCAGAGATGTGATATCTCAATGCTTATACCAATCCTGAGACCCTTCCTATGGCCTGAGATGTCATATACAACTCCTTCCCAATCCAATCCTGAGACCCTTCCTATAGCATGAGATGTGATATCTCAATGCTTATACCAAATGTGAGACCCTTCCTATAGCATGGATTTGATATCCAACTCCTTCCCATTCCAATCCTGAGACCCTTCCTATAGCATGAGATGTGATGTCTCAATGCTTCTAATACCAAACCTGAGATCCTTCCTATAACATGAGATGTGATATCCAACTCCTTCCCATTCCAATCCTGAGACCCTTCCTATAGCATGAGATGTGATGTCTCAATGCTTCTAATACCAAACCTGAGAACCTTCCTACAGCATGCGATGTGATATCTCAATGCTTCTAATACCAAACCTGAGACCAGTCCTATAACATGAGATTGGATATCCAACTCCTTCCCCTTCCAATCCTGAGACTCTTCCTATAGCTTGAGATGTGATATCCAACTCCTTCACATTCCAATTCTGAGACCCTTCCTATGCCATGAGACTTGATATCTCAATGCTTCTAATACCAAACCTGAGACCCGTCCTATAACATGAGATGTGATATCCAAATCTTTCCCCTTCCAAACCTTAGACCCTTCCTTTATCATGAGATGTGATATCCAACTCCTTCCCATTCCAATCCTGAGACCCTTCCGATATCATGAGATTTGTTATCTCAATGCTTCTAATATCAAACTTGAGACCCTCCCTATAGCATGAGATGTGACATCCAAGTCCTCCCCATTCCAATCCTGAGACCCTTCCTATAGCATGAGATGTGATATCTCAATGCTTCTAATACCAAACCTGAGACCCTTCCTATAACATGAGATGGGATATCCAACTCCTTCCCATTCCAATCCTGAGACCCTTCCGATAGCAGATATGTGATATCTCAATGCTTATACCAATCCTGAGACCCTTCCTATGGCCTGAGATGTCATATACAACTCCTTCCCAATCCAATCCTGAGACCCTTCCTATAGCATGAGATGTGATATCTCAATGCTTATACCAAATGTGAGACCCTTCCTATAGCATGAGATGTGATATCCAACTCCTTCCCATTCCAATCCTGAGACCCTTCCTATAGCATGAGATGTGATGTCTCAATGCTTCTAATACCAAACCTGAGATCCTTCCTATAACATGAGATGTGATATCCAACTCCTTCCCATTCCAATCCTGAGACCCTTCCTATAGCATGAGATGTGATGTCTCAATGCTTCTAATACCAAACCTGAGAACCTTCCTACAGCATGCGATGTGATATCTCAATGCTTCTAATACCAAACCTGAGACCAGTCCTATAACATGAGATTGGATATCCAACTCCTTCCCCTTCCAAACCTGAGACCCTTCCTATAGCATGAGATGTGATATCCAACTTCTTCCCATTCCAATCCTGAGACCATTCCTATAACATGAGATGTGATGTCTCAATGCTTCTAATACCAAACCTGAGATCTTTCCTATAACATGAGATGTGATATCCAACTCCTTCCCATTCCAATCCTGAGACCCTTCCTATAGCATGAGATGTGCTATCTCAATGCTTATACCAAACCTGAGACCCTTCCTAAAGCTTGAGATGTGATATCCAACTCCTTCCCATTCCAATCCTGAGACCCTTCCTATAGCATGAGATGTGATATCTCAAGGCCTCTAATACCAAACCTGAGATCCTTCCTCTAACATGAAATGTGATATCCAACTCCTTCCCCTTCCAAACCTGAGAGCCTTCCTATAGCATGAGATATGATATCCAAGTCCTTCCCATTCCAATCCTGAGACCCTTCCTATAACATGAAATGTGATATCCAACTCCTTCCCATTCCAACCTGAGACCCTTCCTATAGCATGAGATGGGATATCCAACTCCTTCCAAATCCAATACTGATACCCTTCCAATAGCATGAGATGTGATATCCCAATGCTTCTACCAAACCTGAGACCCTTCCTTTAGCATGAGATGTGATATCCAAATCCTTCACATTCCAATCCTGAGACCCTTCCTATAGCATGAGATGTGATATCTCAATGCTTCTAATACCAAACCTGAGATCCTGCCTATAACATGAGATGTGATATCCAATTCCTTCCCATTCCAAACCTGAGACCCTTCCTATTGGATGAGATGTGATATCCAACTCCTTCCCATTCCAACCCTGAGACCCTTCCTACAGCATGAGATGTGATGTCTCAATGCTTCTAATACCAAACCTGAGATCCTTACTATAACATGAGATGTGATATCCAACTCCTTCCATTCCAATCCTGAGACCCGTCCTATAGCATGAGATGTGATATCTCAATGCTTATACCAAACCTGAGACCCTTCCTATAGCATGAGATGTGATATCCAACTACTTCCCATTCCAATCCTGAGACCCTTCCTATAGCATGAGATGTGATATCTCAATGCTTCTAATACCAAACCTGAGATCCTTCCTCTAACATGAAATGTGATATCCAACTCCTTCCCTTTCCAAACCTAGGAGCCTATCTATAGCATGAGATGTGATATCCAAGTCCTTCCCATTCCAACCCTTAGACCCTTCCTACAGCATGCAATATGATATCTCAATGATTCTAATAACAAACCTGAGACCCGTCCTATAACATGAGATGGGATATCCAACTCCTTCCCATTCCAATCCTGAGACACTTCCGATAGCAGAGATGTGATATCTCAATGCTTATACCAAACCTGAGACCCTTCCTATAACATGAGATGTGATATCCAAATCCTTCCCGTTCCAAACCTGAGACCCTTCCTTTAGCATGAGATGTGATATCCAGCTCCTTCCCATTCCAATCCTGAGACCCTTCCTATAGCATGAGATGTGATATCTCAATGCTTCTAATACCAAACCTGAGATCCTTCCTCTAACATGAAATGTGATATCCAACTCCTTCCCTTTCCAAACCGAAGAGCCTATCTATAGCATGAGATGTGATATCCAAGTCCATCCCATTCCAATCCTTAGACCCTTCCTACAGCATGCGATGTGATATCTCAATGATTCTAATACCAAACCAGAGACTCGTCCTATAACATGAGATGGGATATCCAACTCCTTCCCATTCCAATCCTGAGCCACTTCCGATAGCAGAGATGTGATATCTCAATGCTTATACCAAACCTGAGACCCTTCCTGTAACATGAGATGAGATATCCAACTCCTTCCCGTTCCAAACCTGAGACACTAACTATAGCATATGTGATATCCAACTCCTTCCCATTCCAAACATGAGACCCTTCCTATAGCAAGAAAGTAATATCCAACTCCTACCCATTCCAATCCTGAGACCCTTCCTATAGCAAGAGATGTGATATCCAAATCCTTCCCATTCCAATCCTGAGACCCTTCCTATAGCATGAGAAGGGATATCCAACTCCTTCCCAATCCAATCCTGAGACCCTTCCGATAGCAGAGATGTGATATCTCAATGCTTATACCAAACCTGAGACCCTTCCTATAGCATGAGAAGGGATATCCAACTCCTTCCCAATCCAATCCTGAGACCCTTCCGATAGCAGAGACGTGATATCTCAATGCTTCTACCAAACCTGAGACCCTTCCTTTAGCATGAGATGTGATATCCAAATCCTTCACATTCCAATCCTGAGACCCTTCCTATAGCATGAGAAGGGATATCTCAATGCTTCTAATACCAAACCTGAGATCCTTCCTATAACATGAGATGTGATATCCAATTCCTTCCCATTCCAATCCTGAGACCCTTCCGATAGCAGAGATGTGATATCTCAATGCTTATACCAAACCTGAGACCCTTCCTATGGCCTGAGATGTCATATACAACTCCTTCCCATTCCAATCCTGAGACCCTTCCTATAGCATGAGATGTGATATCTCAATGCTTATACCAAATCTGAGACCCTTCCTATAGCATGAGATGTGATATCCAACTCCTTCCCATTCCAATCCTGAGACCCTTCCTATAGCATGAGATGTGATGTCTCAATGCTTCTAATACCAAACCTGAGATCCTTCCTATAACATCAGATGTGATATCCAACTCCTTCCCATTCCAATCCTGAGACCCCTATGAAAGCATGAGATGTGATATCTCAATGCTTCTAATACCAAACCTGAGATCCTTCCTATAACATGAGATGTGATTTCCAAATCCTTCCCCTTCCAAACCTGAGACCCTCCCTTTAGCATGAGATGTGATATCCAACTCCTTCCCATTCCAATCCTGAGACCCTTCTGATAGCATGAGATGTGATATCTCAATGCCTCTAATACCAAACCTGAGATCCTACCTCTAACATGAAATGTGATATCCATCTCATTCCCTTTCCAAACCTGAGACCCTGCCTATAGCATGAGATGTGATATCCAAGTCCTTCCCATTCCAATCCTGAGACCCTTCCTATAGCATGTGATGTGATATCTCAATGCTTATACCAAACCTGAGACCCTTCCTATAGCATGAGATGTCATATACAACTCCTTCCCATTCCAATCCTGAGACCCTTCCTATAGCATGAGATGTAATATCTCAATGCTTATACCAAACCTGAGACCCTTCCTATAGCATGAGATGTGATATCCAACTTCTTCCCATTCCAATCCTGAGACCCTTCCTATAACATGAGATGTGATGTCTCAATGCTTCTAATACCAAACCTGAGATCTTTCCTATAACATGAGATGTGATATCCAACTCCTTCCCATTCCAATCCTGAGACCCTTCCTATAGCATGAGATGTGATATCACAATGCTTATACCAAACCTGAGACCGTTCCTATAGCTTGAGATGTGATAACCAACTCCTTCCCATTCCAATCCTGAGACACTTCCTATAGCATGAGATGTGATATCTCAAGGCCTCTAATACCAAACCTGAGATCCTTCCTCTAACATGAAATGTGATATCCAACTCCTTCCCCTTCCAAACCTTAGAGCCTTCCTTTAGCATGGGATATGATATCCAAGTCCTTCCCATTCCAATCCTGAGACCCTTCCTATAACATGAAATGTGATATCCAACTCCTTCCCATTCCAAACTGAGACCCTTCCTATATCATGAGATGGGATATCTCAGTGCTTCTAATACCAAACCTGAGACTCTTCCTATAACATGAGATGGGATATCCAACTCCTTCCCATTCCAATCCTAAGACCCTTTCGATAGCAGAGATGTGATATCTCAATGCTTATGCCAAACCTGAGACCCTTCCTACGGCATGAGATGTCATATACAACTCCTTCCCATTCCAATCCTGAGACCCTTCCTATAGCACGAGATGTGATATCTCAATGCTTATACCAAACCTGAGACCCTTCCTCTAGCATGAGATGTGATATCCAACTCCTTCCCATTCCAATCCTGAGACCCTTCCTATAGCCTGAGATCTGATATCTCAATGCCTCTAATACCAAACCTGAGATCCTTCCTCTAACATGAAATGTGATATCCAACTCCTTCCCTTTCCAAACCTGAGAGCCTATCTATAGCATGAGATGTGATATCCAAGTCCTTCCCATTCCAATACTGAGACACTTCCGATAGCAGAGATGTGATATCTCAATGCTTATACCAAACCTGAGACCCTTCCTATAACATGAGATGTGATATCCAACTCCTTCCCGTTCCAAACCTGAGACCCTTCCTTTAGCATGAGATGTGATATCCAGCTCCTTCCCATTCCAATCCTGAGACCCTTCGTATAGCATGAGATGTGATATCTCAATACTTCTAATACCAAACCTGAGATCCTTCTGATAACATGAGATATGATATCCAAATCCTTCCCCTTCCAAACCTGAGACCCTCCCTTTAGCATGAGATGTGATATCCAACTCCTTCCCATTCCAATCCTGAGAACCTTCTGATAGCATGAGATGTGATATCTCAATGCTTCTATACCAAACCTGAGATCCTTCCGATAGCATGAGATGTGATATCTCAATGCTTCTAATACCAAACCTGAGATCCTTCCTATAACATGAGATGTGATATCCAAATCCTTCCCCTTCCAAACCTGAGACCCTCCCTTTAGCATGAGATGTGATATCCAACTCCTTCCCATTCCAATCCTGAGACTCTTCTGATAGCATGAGATGTGATATCTCAATGCCTCTAATACCAAACCTGAGATCCTACCTCTAACATGAAATGTGATATCCAACTCTTTCCCCTTCCAAACCTGAGAGCCTTCCTATAGCATGAGATGTGATATCCAAGTCCTTCTAATTCCAATCCTGAGACCCTTCCTATAACATGAGATGTGATATCCAACTCCTTCCCATTCCAACCTGAGACCCTTCCTATAGCATGAGATGGGATATCCAACTCCTTCCAAATCCAATCCTGATACCCTTCCGATAGCATGAGATGTGATATCCCAATGCTTCTACCAAACCTGAGACCCATACTATGGCATGAGATGTGATATCAAACTCCTTCCCCTTCCAAACCTTAGACACTTCCTTTATCATGAGATGTGATATCCAACTCCTTCCCATTCCATCCTTGAGACCCTTCCGATATCATGAGATGTGATATCTCAATGCTTCTAATATCAAACTTGAGACCCTCCTTATAGCATGAGATGTGATATCCAAGTCCTTCCCATTCCAATCCTGAGACCCTTTCTATAGCATGAGATGTGATATCTCAATGCTTCTAATACCAAACCTGAGACCCTTCCTATAACATGAGATGGGAATATCCAACTCCTTCCCATTCCAATCCTGAGACCCTTCCGATAGTAGAGATGTGATATCTCAATGCTTATACCAAACCTGAGATCCTTCCTATAACATGAGATGTGATATCCAACTCCTTCCCATTCCAATCCTGAGACACTTCCTATAGCATGAGATGTGATATCTCACTGCTTATACCAAACCTGAGACCCTTCCTATAGCATGAGATGTGATATCCAACTCCTTCCCATTCCAATCCTGAGACCCTTCCTATAGCCTGAGATCTGATATCTCAATGCCTCTAATACCAAACCTGAGATCCTTCCTCTAACATGAAATGTGATATCCAACTCCTTCCCTTTCCAAACCTGAGAGCCTATCTATAGCATGAGATGTGATATCCAAGTCCTTCCCATTCCAATACTGAGACACTTCCGATAGCAGAGATGTGATATCTCAATGCTTATACCAAACCTGAGACCCTTCCTATAACATGAGATGTGATATCCAACTCCTTCCCGTTCCAAACCTGAGACCCTTCCTTTAGCATGAGATGTGATATCCAGCTCCTTCCCATTCCAATCCTGAGACCCTTCCTATAGCATGAGATGTGATATCTCAATACTTCTAATACCAAACCTGAGATCCTTCTGATAACATGAGATATGATATCCAAATCCTTCCCCTTCCAAACCTGAGACCCTCCCTTTAGCATGAGATGTGATATCCAACTCCTTCCCATTCCAATCCTGAGAACCTTCTGATAGCATGAGATGTGATATCTCAATGCTTCTATACCAAACCTGAGATCCTTCCGATAGCATGAGATGTGATATCTCAATGCTTCTAATACCAAACCTGAGATCCTTCCTATAACATGAGATGTGATATCCAAATCCTTCCCCTTCCAAACCTGAGACCCTCCCTTTAGCATGAGATGTGATATCCAACTCCTTCCCATTCCAATCCTGAGACTCTTCTGATAGCACGAGATGTGATATCTCAATGCCTCTAATACCAAACCTGAGATCCTACCTCTAACATGAAATGTGATATCCAACTCTTTCCCCTTCCAAACCTGAGAGCCTTCCTATAGCATGAGATGTGATATCCAAGTCCTTCTAATTCCAATCCTGAGACCCTTCCTATAACATGAGATGTGATATCCAACTCCTTCCCATTCCAACCTGAGACCCTTCCTATAGCATGAGATGGGATATCCAACTCCTTCCAAATCCAATCCTGATACCCTTCCGATAGCATGAGATGTGATATCCCAATGCTTCTACCAAACCTGAGACCCATACTATGGCATGAGATGTGATATCAAACTCCTTCCCCTTCCAAACCTTAGACACTTCCTTTATCATGAGATGTGATATCCAACTCCTTCCCATTCCATCCTTGAGACCCTTCCGATATCATGAGATGTGATATCTCAATGCTTCTAATATCAAACTTGAGACCCTCCTTATAGCATGAGATGTGATATCCAAGTCCTTCCCATTCCAATCCTGAGACCCTTTCTATAGCATGAGATGTGATATCTCAATGCTTCTAATACCAAACCTGAGACCCTTCCTATAACATGAGATGGGAATATCCAACTCCTTCCCATTCCAATCCTGAGACCCTTCCGATAGTAGAGATGTGATATCTCAATGCTTATACCAAACCTGAGATCCTTCCTATAACATGAGATGTGATATCCAACTCCTTCCCATTCCAATCCTGAGACACTTCCTATAGCATGAGATGTGATATCTCACTGCTTATACCAAACCTGAGACCCTTCCTATAGCATGAGATGTGATATCCAACTCCTTCCCATTCCAATCCTGAGACCCTTCCTATAGCATGAGATATGATATCTCTATGCTTCTAATATCAAACTTGAGACCCTCCCTATAGCATGAGATGTGATATCCAAGTCCTTCCCATTCCAATCCTGAGACCCTTCCGATAGCATGAGATGTGATGTCTCAATGCTTCTAATACCAAACCTGAGATCCTTCCTATACCATGAGATGTGATATCCAACTCCTTCCCATTCCAATCCTGAGACCCTTCCTATAGCATGAGATGGGATATCTCAATGCTTATACCAAACCTGAGACCCTTCCTATAGCATGAGATGTGATATCCAACTCCTTCCCATTCCAATCCTGAGACCCTTCCTATAGCATGAGATGTGATATCTCAATGCCTCTAATACCAAACCTGAGATCCTTCCTCTAACATGAAATGTGATATCCAACTCCTTCCCATTCCAATCCTGAGACACTTCCTATAGCATGAGATGTGATATCTAAATGCTTCTAATACCAAACTTGAGACTCTTCCTATAACATGAGATGGGATATCCAACTCCTTCCCATTCCAATCCTTAGACCCTTCCTACAGCATGCAATATGATATCTCAATGATTCTAATAACAAACCTGAGACCCTTCCTATAACATGAGATGTGATATCCAACTCCTTCCCGTTCCAAACCTGAGACCCTTCCTATAGCATATGTGATATCCAACACATTCCCATTCCAAACATGAGACCCTTCCTATAGCAGGAATGTAATATCCAACTCCTTCCCATTCCAATCCTGAGACCATTCCTATAGCATGAGATGTGATATCTCAATGCTTCTAATACCAAACCTGAGATCCTTCCTATGACATGAGATGTGATATCCAATTCCTCCCCATTCCAAACCTGAGAACCTTCCTACAGCATGCGATGTGATATCTCAATGCTTCTAATACCAAACCTGAGACCAGTCCTATAACATGAGATTGGATATACAATTCTTTCCCCTTGCAAACCTGAGACCCTTTCAATAGCATGAGATGTGATATCCAACTTCTTCCCATTCCAATCCTGAGACCCTTCCTATAACATGAGATGTGATGTCTCAATGCTTCTAATCCCAAACCTGAGATCTTTCCTATAACATGAGATGTGATATCCAACTCCTTCCCATTCCAATCCTGAGACCCTTCCTATAGCATGAGATGTGCTATCTCAATGCTTATACCAAACCTGAGACCCACCTAAAGCTTGAGATGTGATATCCAACTCCTTCCCATTCCAATCCTGAGACCCTTCCTATAACATGAAATGTGATATCCAACTCCTTCCCATTCCAACCTGAGACCCTTCCCATAGCATGAGATGTGATATCTCAAGGCCTCTAATACCAAACCTGAGATCCTTCCTCTAACATGAAATGTGATATCCAACTCCTTCTCCTTCCAAACCTGAGAGCCTTCCTATAGCATGAGATATGATATCCAAGTCCTTCCCATTCCAATCCTGAGACCCTTCCTATAACATGAAATGTGATATCCAACTCCTTCCCATTCCAACCTGAGACCCTTCCTATAGCATGAGATGGGATATCCAACTCCTTCCAAATCCAATACTGATACCCTTCCAATAGCATGAGATGTGATATCCCAATGCTTCTATCAAACCTGAGAACCATACTATGGCATGAGATGTGATATCAAACTCCTTCCCATTCCAATCCTGAGACTCTTCCTATAGCTTGAGATGTGATATCCAACTCCTTCCCATTCCAATTCTGAGACCCTTCCTATACCATGAGACTTGATATCTCAATGCTTCTAATACCAAACCTGAGACCCGTCCTATAACATGAGATGTGATATCCAAATCTTTCCCCTTCCAAACCTTAGACCCTTCCTTTATCATGAGATGTGATATCCAACTCCTTCCCATTCCAATCCTGAGACCCTTCCGATATCATGAGATTTGTTATCTCAATGCTTCTAATATCAAAATTGAGACCCTCCCTATAGCATGAGATGGGATATCCAACTCCTTCCCATTCCAATCCTGAGACCCTTCCGATAGCAGAGATGTGATATCTCAATGCTTATACCAAATCTGAGACCCTTCCTATAGCATGAGATGTGATATCCAACTCCTTCCCATTCCAATCCTGAGACCCTTCCTATAGCATGAGATGTGATGTCTCAATGCTTCTAATACCAAACCTGAGATCCTTCCTATAACATGAGATGTGATATCCAACTCCTTCCCATTCCAATCCTGAGACCCTTCCTATAGCATGAGATGTGCTATCTCAATGCTTATACCAAACCTGAGACCCTTCCTAAAGCTTGAGATGTGATATCCAACTCCTTCCCATTCCAATCCTGAGACCCTTCCTATAGCATGAGATGTGATATCTCAAGGCCTCTAATACCAAACCTGAGATCCTTCCTCTAACATGAAATGTGATATCCAACTCCTTCCCCTTCCAAACCTGAGAGCCTTCCTATAGCATGAGATATGATATCCAAGTCCTTCCCATTCCAATCCTGAGACCCTTCCTATAACATGAAATGTGATATCCAACTCCTTCCCATTCCAACCTGAGACCCTTCCTATAGCATGAGATGGGATATCCAACTCCTTCGAAATCCAATACTGATACCCTTCCAATAGCATGAATTGTGATATCCCAATGCTTCTACCAAACCTGAGACCCATACTATGGCATGAGATGTGATATCAAACTCATTCCCATTCCAATCCTGAGACTCTTCCTATAGCTTGAGATGTGATATCCAACTCCTTCCCATTCCAATTCTGAGACCCTTCCTATGCCATGAGACTTGATATCTCAATGCTTCTAATACCAAACCTGAGACCCGTCCTATAACATGAGATGTGATATCCAAATCTTTCCCCTTCCAAACCTTAGACCCTTCCTTTATCATGAGATGTGATATCCAACTCCTTCCCATTCCAATCCTGAGACCCTTCCGATATCATGAGATTTGTTATCTCAATGCTTCTAATATCAAACTTGAGACCCTCCCTATAGCATGAGATGTGACATCCAAGTCCTCCCCATTCCAATCCTGAGACCCTTCCTATAGCATGAGATGTGATATCTCAATGCTTCTAATACCAAACCTGCGATCCTTCCAATAACATGAGATGTGATATCCAACTCCTTCCCATTCCAATCCTGAGACCCTTATGATAGCATGAGATGTGATATCTCAATGCCTCTAATACCAAACCTGATATACTTCCGATAGCATGAGATGTGATATCTCAATGCTTCTAATACCAAACCTGAGATCCTTCCTATAACATGAGATGTGATTTCCAAATCCTTCCCCTTCCAAACCTGAGACCCTCCATTTAGCATGAGATGTGATATACAACTCCTTCCCATTCCAATCCTGAGACCCTTCTGATAGCATGAGATGTGATATCTCAATGCCTCTAATACCAAACCTGAGATCCTATCTCTAACATGAAATGTGATATCCATCTCCTTCCCTTTCCAAACCTGAGGCCCTGCCTATAGCATGAGATGTGATATCCAAGTCCTTCCCATTCCAATCCTGAGACCCTTCCTATAGCATGTGATGTGATATCTCAATGCTTATACCAAACCTGAGACCCTTCCTATGGCATGAGATGTCATATACAACTCCTTCCCATTCCAATCCTGAGACCCTTCCTATAGCCTGAGATGTGATATCTCAATGCTTATACCAAACCTGAGACCCTTCCTATAGCATGAGATGTGATATCCAACTTCTTCCCATTCCAATCCTGAGACCCTTCCTATAACATGAGATGTGATGTCTCAATGCTTCTAATACCAAACCTGAGATATTTCCTATAACATGAGATGTGATATCCAACTCCTTCCCATTCCAATCCTGAGACCCTTCCTATAGCATGAGATGTGATATCTCAATGCTTATACCAAACCTGAGATCCTTCCTCTAACATGAAATGTGATATCCAACTCCTTCCCCTTCCAAACCTGAGAGCCTTCCTATAGCATGAGATATGATATCCAAGTCCTTCCCATTCCAATCCTGAGACCCTTCCTATAACATGAAATGTGATATCCAACTCCTTCCCATTCCAACCTGAGACCCTTCCTATAGCATGAGATGGGATATCCAACTTCTTCCAAATCCAATACTGATACCCTTCCGATAGCATGAGATGTGATATCCCAATGCTTCTACCAAACCTGAGACCCATACTATGGCATGAGATGTGATATCAAACTCCTTCCCATTCCAATCCTGAGACCCTTCCTATAGCTTGAGGTGTGATATCCAACTCCTTCCCATTCCAATTCTGAGACCCTTCTTATACCATGAGACTTGATATCTCAATGCTTCTAATACCAAACCTGAGACCCGTCCTATAACATGAGATGTGATATCCAAATCCTTCCCCTTCCAAACCTTAGACCCTTCCTTTATCATGAGATGTGATATCCAACTCCTTCCCATTCCAATCCTGAGACCCTTCCGATATCATGAGATTTGTTATCTCAATGCTTCTAATATCAAACTTGAGACCCTCCCTACAGCATGAGATGTGACATCCAAGTCCTTCCCATTCCAATCCTGAGACCCTTCCTATAGCATGAGATGTGATATCTCTATGCTTCTAATACCAAACCTGAGACCATTCCTATAACATGAGATGGGATATCCAACTCCTTCCCATTCCAATCCTGAGACCCTTCCGATAGCAGAGATGTGATATCTCAATGCTTATACCAAACCTGAGACCCTTCCTATGGCCTGAGATGTCATATACAACTCCTTCCCATTCCAATCCTGAGACCCTTCCTTTAGCATGAGATGTGATATCTCAATGCTTATACCAAATCTGAGACCCTTCCTACAGCATGAGATGTGATATCCAATTCCTTCCCATTCCAATCCTGAGACCCTTCCTATAGCATGAGATGTGATATCTCAATGCTTATACCAAACCTGAGAGCCTACCTATAGCATGAGATGTGATATCCAAGTCCATCCCATTCCAATCCTTAGACCCTTCCTACAGCATGCAATGTGATATCTCAATGATTCTAATACCAAACCAGAGACTCTTCCTATAACATGAGATGGGATATCCAACTCCTTCCCATTCCAATCCTGAGCCGCTTCCGATAGCAGAGATGTGATATCTCAATGCTTATACCAAACCTGAGACCCTTCCTATAACATGAGATGTGATATCCAACTGCTTCCCATTCCAAACATGAGACCCTTCCTATAGCAAGAAAGTAATATCCAACTCCTACCCATTCCAATCCTGAGACCCTTCCTATAGCAAGAGATGTGATATCCAAATCCTTCCCATTCCAATCCTGAGACCCTTCCTATAACATGAGATGTGATATCCAACTCCTTCCCATTCAAATCCTGAGACCCTTCCTATAGCATGAGAAGGGATATCCAACGCCTTCCCAATCCAATCCTGAGACCCTTCCGATAGCAGAGACGTGATATCTCAATGCTTCTACCATACCTGAGACCCTTCCTTTAGCATGAGATGTGATATCCAAATCCTTCACATTCCAATCCTGAGACCCTTCCTATAGCATGAGATGTGATATCTCAATGCTTCTCATACCAAACCTGAGATCCTTCCTATAACATGAGATGTGATATCCAATTCCTTCCCATTCCAAACCTGAGACCCTTCCTATTGGATGAGATGTGATATCCAACTCCTTCCCATTCCAACCCTGAGACCCTTCCTATAGCATGAGATGTGATGTCTCAATGCTTCTAATACCAAACCTGAGATCCTTCCTCTCAGGATTGGAATGGGAAGGACTTGGATATCACATCTCATGCTATAGGCAGGGCCTCAGGTTTGGAAAGGGAAGGAGATGGATTTCACATTTCATGTTAGAGATAGGATCTCAGGTTTGGTATTAGAGGCATTGAGATATCACATCTCATGCTATCAGAAGGGTCTCAGGATTGGAATGGGAAGGAGTTGTATATCACATCTCATGCTAAATGGAGGGTCTCAGGTTTGGAAGGGGAAGGATTTGGAAATCACATCTCATGTTATAGGAAGGATCTCAGGTTTGGTATTAGAAGCATTGAGATATCACATCTCATGCTATCGGAAGTATCTCAGGTTTGGTATTAGAGGCATTGAGATATCACATCTCATGCTATCATAAGGGTCTCAGGATTGGAATGGGAAGGAGTTGGATATCACATCTCATGTTATTGGAAGGATCGCAGGTTTGGTATTAGAAGCATTGAGACATCACATCTCATGCTATAGGAAGGGTCTCAGGATTGGAATGGGAAGGAGTTGGATATCACATCTCATGCTATAGGAAGGGTCTCAGATTTGGTATAAGCATTGAGATATCACATCTCATGCTATAGGAAGGGTCTCAGGATTGGATTGGGAAGGAGTTGTATATGACATCTCATGTTATAGGAAGGGTCTCAGGTTTGGTATTAGAAGCATTGAGATATCACATCTCATGCTATAGGAAGGGTCTCAGGATTGGATTGGGGAGGACTTGGATGTCACATCTCATGCTATAGGGAGGGTCTCAAGTTTGATATTAGAAGCATTGAGATATCAAGTCTCATGGCATAGGAAGGGTCTCAGAATTGGAATGGGAAGGAGTTGGATATCACATCTCAAGCTATAGGAAGAGTCTCAGGATTGGAATGGGAATGAGTTTGATATCACATCTCATGCCATAGTATGGGTCTCAGGTTTGGTAGAAGCATTGGGATATCACAATTCATGCTATTGGAAGGGTATCAGTATTGGATTTCGAAGGAGTTGGATATCCCATCTCATGCTATAGGAAGGGTCTCAGGTTGGAATGGGAAGGAGTTGGATATCACATTTCATGTTATAGGAAGGGTCTCAGGATTGGAATGGGAAGGACTTGGATATCATATCTCATGCTATAGGAAGGCTCTCAGGTTTGGAAGGGGAAGGAGTTGGATATCACATTTCATGTTAGAGGAAGGATCTCAGGTTTGGTATTAGAGGCCTTGAGATATCACATCTCATGCTATAGGAAGGGTGTCAGGATTGGAATGGGAAGGAGTTGGATATCACATCTCAAGCTTTAGGAAGGGTCTCAGGTTTGGTATAAGCATTGCGATAGCACATCTCATGCTATAGGAAGGGTCTCAGGATTGGAATGGGAAGGAGTTGGATATCACATCTCATGTTATAGGAAAGATCTCAGGTTTGGTATTAGAAGCATTGAGACATCACATCTCATGTTATAGGAAGGGTCTCAGGATTGGAATGGGAAGAAGTTGGATATCACATCTCATGCTATAGGAAGGGTCTCAGGTTTGGAAGGGGAAGGAGTTGGATATCCAATCTCATGTTATAGGACTAGTCTCAGGTTTGGTATTAGAAGCATTGAGATATCACATCGCATGCTGTAGGAAGGTTCTCAGGTTTGGTATTAGAAGCATTGAGACATCACATCTCATGCTATAGGAAGGGTCTCAGGATTGGAATGGGAAGGAGTTGGATATCACATCTCATGTTATAGGAAGGATCTCAGGTTTGGTATTAGAAGCATTGAGACATCACATCTCATGCTATAGGAAGGGTCTCAGGATTGGAATGGGAAGGAGTTGGATATCACATCTCATGCTATAGGAAGGGTCTCACATTTGGTATAAGCATTGAGATATCACATCTCATGCTATAGGAAGGGTCTCAGGATTGGATTGGGAAGGAGTTGTATATGACATCTCAGGCCATAGGAAGGGTCTCAGGATTGGTATAAGCATTGAGATATCACATCTCTGCTATCGGAAGGGTCTCAGGATTGGAATGGGAAGGAATTGGATATCCCATCTCATGTTATAGGAAGGGTCTCAGGTTTGGTATTAGAAGCATTGAGATATCACATCTCATGCTATAGGAAGGGTCTCAGGATTTGAATGGGGAGGACTTGGATGTCACATCTCATGCTATAGGGAGTGTCTCAAGTTTGATATTAGAAGCATTGAGATAACAAATCTCATGATATCGGAAGGGTCTCAGGATTGGAATGGGAAGGAGTTGGATATCACATCTCATGATAAAGGAAGGGTCTAAGGTTTGGAAGGGGAAATATTTGGATATCACATCTCATGTTATAGGACGGGTCTCAGGTTTGGTATTAGAAGCATTGAGATATCAAGTCTCATGGCATAGGAAGGGTCTCAGAATTGGAATGTGAAGGAGTTGGATATCACATCTCAAGCTATAGGAAGAATCTCAGGATTGGAATGGGAAGGAGTTTGATATCACATCTCATGCCATAGTATGGGTCTCAGGTTTGGTAGAAGCATTGGGATATCACATCTCATGCTATTGGAAGGGTATCAGTATTGGATTTGGAAGGAGTTGGATATCACATTTCATGTTATAGGAAGGGTCTCAGGTTGGAATGGGAAGGAGTTGGATATCACATTTCATGTTATAGGAAGGGTCTCAGGATTGGAATGGGAAGGACTTGGATAGCATATCTCATGCTATAGGAAGGCTCTCAGGTTTGGAAGGGGAAGGAGTTGGATATCACATTTCATGTTAGAGGAAGGATCTCAGGTTTGGTATTAGAGGCCTTGAGATATCACATCTCATGCTATAGGAAGGGTCTCAGGATTGGAATGGGAAGGAGTTGGATATCACATCTCAAGCTTTAGGAAGGGTCTCAGGTTTGGTATAAGCATTGAGAGCACATCTCATGCTATAGGAAGGGTCTCAGGATTGGAATGGGAAGGAGTTGGATATCACATCTCATGTTATAGGAAGGATCTCAGGTTTGGTATTAGAAGCATTGAGACATCACATCTCATGCTATAGGAAGGGTCTCAGGATTGGAATGGGAAGGAGTTGGATATCACATCTCATGCTATAGGAAGGGTCTCAGATTTGGTATAAGCATTGAGATATCACATCTCTGCTATCGGAAGGGTCTCAGGATTGGAATGGGAAGGAGTTGGATATCCCATCTCATGCTATAGGGAGGGTCTCAATTTTGATATTAGAAGCATTGAGATAACAAATCTCATGATATCGGAAGGGTCTCAGGATTGGAATGGGAAGGAGTTGGATATCACATCTCATGATAAAGGAAGGGTCTAAGGTTTGGAAGGGGAAAGATTTGGATATAACATCTCATGTTATAGGACGGGTCTCAGGTTTGGTATTAGAAGCATTGAGATATCAAGTCTCATGGCATAGGAAGGGTCTCAGAATTGGAATGTGAAGGAGTTGGATATCACATCTCAAGCTATAGGAAGAGTCTCAGGATTGGAATGGGAAGGAGTTTGATATCACATCTCATGCCATAGTATGGGTCTCAGGTTTGGTAGAAGCATTGGGATATCACATCTCATGCTATTGGAAGGGTATCAGTATTGGATTTGGAAGGAGTTGGATATCACATTTCATGTTATAGGAAGGGTCTCAGGTTGGAATGGGAAGGAGTTGGATATCACATTTCATGTTATAGGAAGGGTCTCAGGATTGGAATGGGAAGGACTTGGATATCATATCTCATGCTATAGGAAGGCTCTCAGGTTTGGAAGGGGAAGGAGTTGGATATCACATCTCATGTTATAGGAAGGGTCTCAGGTTGGAATGGGAAGGAGTTGGATATCACATTTCATGTTATAGGAAGGGTCTCAGGATTGGAATGGGAAGGACTTGGATATCATATCTCATGCTATAGGAAGGCTCTCAGGTTTGGAAGGGGAAGGAGTTGGATATCACATCTCATGTTATAGGAAGGATCTCAGGTTTGGTATTAGAAGCATTGAGACATCACATCTCATGCTATAGGAAGGGTCTCAGGATTGGAATGGGAAGGAGTTGGATATCACATCTCATGCTATAGGAAGGGTCTCAGATTTGGTATAAGCATTGAGATATCACATCTCTGCTATCGGAAGGGTCTCAGGATTGGAATGGGAAGGAGTTGGATATCACATCTCAAGCTTTAGGAAGGGTCTCAGGTTTGGTATAAGCATTGAGATAGCACATCTCATGCTATAGGAAGGGTCTCAGGATTGGAATGGGAAGGAGTTGGATATCACATCTCATGTTATAGGAAGGATCTCAGGATTGGAATGGGAAGGAGTTGGATATCACATCTCAAGCTTTAGGAAGGGTCTCAGGTTTGGTATAAGCATTGAGATAGCACATCTCATGCTATAGGAAGGGTCTCAGGATTGGAATGGGAAGGAGTTGGATATCACATCTCATGTTATAGGAAGGATCTCAGGTTTGGTATTAGAAGCATTGAGACATCACATCTCATGCTATAGGAAGGGTCTCAGGATTGGAATGGGAAGGAGTTGGATATCACATCTCATGCTATAGGAAGGGTCTCAGATTTGGTATAAGCATTGAGATATCACATCTCTGCTATCGGAAGGGTCTCAGGATTGGAATGGGAAGGAGTTGGATATCCCATCTCATGCTATAGGGAGGGTCTCAATTTTGATATTAGAAGCATTGAGATAACAAATCTCATGATATCGGAAGGGTCTCAGGATTGGAATGGGAAGGAGTTGGATATCACATCTCATGATAAAGGAAGGGTCTAATATTTGGAAGGGGAAAGATTTGGATATCACATCTCATGTTATAGGACGGGTCTCAGGTTTGGTATTAGAAGCATTGAGATATCAAGTCTCATGGTATAGGAAGGGTCTCAGAATTGGAATGGGAAGGAGTTGGATATCACATCTCAAGCTATAGGAAGAGTCTCAGGATTGGAATGGGAAGGAGTTTGATATCACATCTCATGCCATAGTATGGTTCTCAGGTTTGATAGAAGCATTGGGATATCACATCTCATGCTATTGGAAGGGTATCAGTATTGGATTTGGAAGGAGTTGGATATCCCATCTCATGCTATAGGAAGGGTCTCAGGTTGGAATGGGAAGGAGTTGGATATCACATTTCATGTTATAGGAAGGGTCTCAGGATTGGAATGGGAAGGACTTGGATATCATATCTCATGCTATAGGAAGGCTCTCAGGTTTGGATGGAGAAGGAGTTGGATATCACATTTCATGTTAGAGGAAGGATCTCAGGTTTGGTATTAGAGGCCTTGAGATATCACATCTCATGCTATAGGAAGGGTCTCAGGTTGGAATGGGAAGGAGTTGGATATCACATTTCATGTTATAGGAAGGGTCTCAGGATTGGAATGGGAAGGAGTTGGATATCACATCTCAAGCTTTAGGAAGGGTCTCAGGTTTGGTATAAGCATTGAGATAGCACATCTCATGCTATAGGAAGGGTCTCAGGATTGGAATGGGAAGGAGTTGGATATCACATCTCATGTTATAGGAAAGATCTCAGGTTTGGTATTAGAAGCATTGAGACATCACATCTCATGTTATAGGAAGGGTCTCAGGATTGGAATGGGAAGAAGTTGGATATCACATCTCATGCTATAGGAAGAGTCTCAGGTTTGGAAGGGGAAGGAGTTGGATATCCAATCTCATGTTATAGGACTGGTCTCAGGTTTGGTATTAGAAGCATTGAGATATCACATCGCATGCTGTAGGAAGGTTCTCAGGTTTGGAATGGGGAGGAATTGGATATCACATCTCATGTCATAGGAAGGATCTCAGGTTTGGTATTAGAAGCATTGAGATATCACATCTCATGCTATAGGAATGGTCTCAGGATTGGAATGGGAAGGAGTGGATATTACATTCCTGCTATAGGAAGGGTCTCATGTTTGGAATGGGAATGTGTTGGATATCACATATGCTATAGGAAGGGTCTCAGGTTTGGAACGGGAAGGAGTTGGATATCACATCTCATGTTATAGGAAGGGTCTCAGGTTTGGTATAAGCATTGAGATATCACATCTCTGCTATCGGAAGTGTCTCAGGATTGGAATGGGAAGCTGTTGGATATCCCATCTCATGTTATAGGACGGGTCTCAGGTTTGTTATTAGAATCATTGAGATATCATATTGCATGCTGTAGGAAGGGTCTAAGGATTGGAATGGGAAGGAGTTGGATATCCCATCTCATGTTATAGGAAGAGTCTCAAGTTTGGTATTAGAAGCATTTAGATATCACATCTCATGCTATAGGAAGTGTCTCAGGATTGGAATGGGAAGGAGTTGGATATGACATTTCATGTTAGAGGAAGGATCTCAGGTTTGGTATTAGAGGCATTGAGATATCACATCTCATGCTATAGGAAGGGTCTCAGGATTGGAATGGGAAGGAGTTGGATATCACATCTCATGCTATAGGAAGGGTCTCAGGTTTGGTATAAGCATTGAGATATCACATCTCATGCTATAGGAAGGGTCTCAGTTTTGATATTAGAAGCATTGAGATATCACATCTCATGCTATCAGAAGGGTCTCAGGATTGGAATGGGAAGGAGCTGGATATCACATCTCATGCTAAAGGAAGGATCTCAGGTTTGGAACGGGAAGGAGTTGGATATCACATGTCATGTTATAGGAAGGGTCTCAGGTTTGGTATAAGCATTGAGATATCACATCTCTGCTATCGGAAGTGTCTCAGGATTGGAATGGGAAGGACTTGGATATCACATCTCATGCTATAGATAGGCTCTCAGGTTTGGAAAGAGAAGGAGTTGGATATCACATTTCATGTTAGAGGAAGGATCTCAGGTTTGGTATTAGAGGCATTGAGATATCAGATCTCAGGCTATAGGAAGGGTCTCAGGATTGGAATGGGAAGGAGTTGGATATCACATCTCATGCTAGAGGAAGGGTCTCAGGTTTGGTATAAGCATTGAGATATCACATCTCGTGCTATAGGAAGGGTCTCAGGATTGGAATGGGAAGGAGTTGTATATGACATCTCATGCCGTAGGAAGGGTCTCAGGTTTGGTATAAGCATTGAGATATCACATCTCTGCTATCGAAAGGGTCTTAGGATTGGAATGGGAAGGAGTTGGATATCCCATCTCATGTTATAGGAAGAGTCTCAGGTTTGGTATTAGAAGCATTGAGATATCCCATCTCATGATATAGGAAGGGTCTCAGTTTAGAATGGGAAGGAGTTGGATATCACATTTCATGTTATAGGAAGGGTCTCAGGTTGGAATGGGAAGGAGTTGGATATCACATTTCATGTTATAGGAAGGGTCTCAGGATTGGAATGGGAAGGACTTGGATATCATATCTCATGCTATAGGAAGGCTCTCAGGTTTGGAAGGGGAAGGAGTTGGATATCACATTTCATGTTAGAGGAAGGATCTCAGGTTTGGTATTAGAGGCCTTGAGATATCACATCTCATGCTATAGGAAGGGTGTCAGGATTGGAATGGGAAGGAGTTGGATATCACATCTCAAGCTTTAGGAAGGGTCTCAGGTTGGTATAAGCATTGCGATAGCACATCTCATGCTATAGGAAGGGTCTCAGGATTGGAATGGGAAGGAGTTGGATATCACATCTCATGTTATAGGAAAGATCTCAGGTTTGGTATTAGAAGCATTGAGACATCACATCTCATGTTATAGGAAGGGTCTCAGGATTGGAATGGGAAGAAGTTGGATATCACATCTCATGCTATAGGAAGGGTCTCAGGTTTGGAAGGGTAAGGAGTTGGATATCCAATCTCATGTTATAGGACTGGTCTCAGGTTTGGTATTAGAAGCATTGAGATATCACATCGCATGCTGTAGGAAGGTTCTCAGGTTTGGTATTAGAAGCATTGAGACATCACATCTCATGCTATAGGAAGGGTCTCAGGATTGGAATGGGAAGGAGTTGGATATCACATCTCATGTTATAGGAAGGATCTCAGGTTTGGTATTAGAAGCATTGAGACATCACATCTCATGCTATAGGAAGGGTCTCAGGATTGGAATGGGAAGGAGTTGGATATCACATCTCATGCTATAGGAAGGGTCTCACATTTGGTATAAGCATTGAGATATCACATCTCATGCTATAGGAAGGGTCTCAGGATTGGATTGGGAAGGAGTTGTATATGACATCTCAGGCCATAGGAAGGGTCTCAGGATTGGTATAAGCATTGAGATATCACATCTCTGCTATCGGAAGGGTCTCAGGATTGGAATGGGAAGGAATTGGATATCCCATCTCATGTTATAGGAAGGGTCTCAGGTTTGGTATTAGAAGCATTGAGATATCACATCTCATGCTATAGGAAGGGTCTCAGGATTGGAATGGGGAGGACTTGGATGTCACATCTCATGCTATAGGGAGTGTCTCAGGTTTGGTATTAGAAGCATTGAGACATCACATCTCATGCTATAGGAAGGGTCTCAGGATTGGAATGGGAAGGAGTTGGATATCACATCTCATGATAAAGGAAGGGTCTAAGGTTTGGAAGGGGAAAGATTTGGATATCACATCTCATGTTATAGGAAGGGTCTCAGGTTTGGTATTAGAAGCATTGAGATATCAATTCTCATGGCATAGGAAGGGTCTCAGAATTGGAATGTGAAGGAGTTGGATATCACATCCCAAGCTATAGGAAGAGTCTCAGGATTGGAATGGGAAGGAGTTTGATATCACATCTCATGCCATAGTATGGGTCTCAGGTTTGGTAGAAGCATTGGGATATCACATCTCATGCTATTGGAAGGGTATCAGTATTGGATTTGGAAGGAGTTGGATATCACATTTCATGTTATAGGAAGGGTCTCAGGTTGGAATGGGAAGGAGTTGGATATCACATTTCATGTTATAGGAAGGGTCTCAGGATTGGAATGGGAAGGACTTGGATATCATATCTCATGCTATAGGAAGGCTCTCAGGTTTGGAAGCGGAAGGAGTTGGATATCACATCTCATGTTATAGGAAGGATCTCAGGTTTGGTATTAGAAGCATTGAGACATCACATCTCATGCTATAGGAAGGGTCTCAGGATTGGAATGGGAAGGAGTTGGATATCACATCTCATGCTATAGGAAGGGTCTCAGATTTGGTATAAGCATTGAGATATCACATCTCTGCTATCGGAAGGGTCTCAGGATTGGAATGGGAAGGAGTTGGATATCACATCTCAAGCTTTAGGATGGGTCTCAGGTTTGGTATAAGCATTGAGATAGCACATCTCATGCTATAGGAAGGGTCTCAGGATTGGAATGGGAAGGAGTTGGATATCACATCTCATGTTATAGGAAGGATCTCAGGATTGGAATGGGAAGGAGTTGGATATCACATCTCAAGCTTTAGGAAGGGTCTCAGGTTTGGTATAAGCATTGAGATAGCACATCTCATGCTATAGGAAGGGTCTCAGGATTGGAATGGGAAGGAGTTGGATATCACATCTCATGTTATAGGAAGGATCTCAGGTTTGGTATTAGAAGCATTGAGACATCACATCTCATGCTATAGGAAGGGTCTCAGGATTGGAATGGGAAGGAGTTGGATATCACATCTCATGCTATAGGAAGGGTCTCAGATTTGGTATAAGCATTGAGATATCACATATCTGCTATCGGAAGGGTCTCAGGATTGGAATGGGAAGGAGTTGGATATCCCATCTCATGCTATAGGGAGGGTCTCAATTTTGATATTAGAAGCATTGAGATAACAAATCTCATGATATCGGAAGGGTCTCAGGATTGGAATGGGAAGGAGTTGGATATCACATCTCATGATAAAGGAAGGGTCTAATATTTGGAAGGGGAAAGATTTGGATATCACATCTCATGTTATAGGACGGGTCTCAGGTTTGGTATTAGAAGCATTGAGATATCAAGTCTCATGGTATAGGAAGGGTCTCAGAATTGGAATGGGAAGGAGTTGGATATCACATCTCATGTTATAGGAAGGATCTCAGGTTTGGTATTAGAAGCATTGAGATATCCCTTCTCATGCTATAGGAAGGGTCTCAGGATTGGAATGTGAAGGATTTGGATATCACATCTCATGCTAAAGGAAGGGTCTCAGGTTTGGTAGAAGCATTGAGATATCACGTCTCTGCTATCGGAAGGGTCTCAGGATTGGATTGGGAAGGAGTTGGATATCCCTTCTCATGCTATAGGAAGGGTCTCAGGTTTAGTATAAGCATTGAGATATCACATCTCTGCTATCGGAAGGGTCTCAGGATTGGATTGGGAAGGAGTTGGATATCCCTTCTCATGCTATAGGAAGTGTCTCAGGTTGGAATGGGAAGGAGTTGGATATCACATCTCATGTTATAGGAAGGGTCTCAGGATTGGAATGGGAAGGATTTGGATATCACATCTCTTGCTATAGGAAGGGTCTCAGGATTGGAATGGGTAGGAGTTGGATATTACTTTCTTGCTATAGGAAGGGTCTCATGTTTGGAATGGGAAGGAGTTGGATATCACATATGCTATAGTTAGTGTCTCAGGTTTGGAACGGGAAGGAGTTGGATATCACATCTCATGTTATAGGAAGGGTCTCAGGTTTGGTATAAGCATTGAGATATCACATCTCTGCTATCGGAAGTGGCTCAGGATTGGAATGGGAAGGAGTTGGATATCCCATCTCATGTTATAGGACGAGTCTCTGGTTTGGTATTAGAATCATTGAGATATCACATCGCATGCTGTAGGAAGGGTCTAAGGATTGGAATGGGATGGACTTGGATATCACATCTCATGCTATAGATAGGCTCTTAGGTTTGGAAAGGGAAGGAGTTGGATATCACATTTCATGTTAGAGGAAGGATCTCAGGTTTGGTATTAGAAGCATTGAGATATCACATCTCATGCTATAGGAAGGGTCTCAGGATTGGAATGGGAAGGAGCTGGATATCACATCTCATGCTAAAGGAAGGGTCTCAGGTTTGGAACGGGAAGGATTTGAATATCACATCTCATGTTATAGGAAGGTTCTCAGGTTTGGTATAAGCATTGAGATATCACATCTCTGCTATCGGAAGTGTCTCAGGATTGGAATGGGAAGGAGTTGGATATCCCATCTCATGTTATAGGACGGGTCTCAGGTTTGTTATTAGAATCATTGAGATATCATATTGCATGCTGTAGGAAGGGTCTAAGGGTTGGAATGGGAAGGACTTGGATATCACATCTCATGCTATAGGAAGGGTCTCAGGTTTGGTATAAGCATTGAGATATCACATCTCATGCTATAGGACGGGTCTCAGGATTGGAATGGAAGGAGTTGGATATCACATCTCATGTTATAGGAAGGATCTCAGGTTTGGTATTAGAAGCATTGAGACATCACATCTCATGCTGTAGGAAGGGTCTCAGGGTTGGAATGGGAAGGAGTTGGATATCACATCTCATCCAATAGGAAGGGTCTCAGGTTTGGAATGGGAAGGAATTGGATATCACATCTCATGTTATAGGAAGGATCTCAGGTTTGGTATTAGAAGCATTGAGATATCACATCTCATGCTATAGGAAGGGTCTCAGGATTGGAATGTGAAGGATTTGGATATCACATCTCATGCTAAAGGAAGGGTCTCAGGTTTGGTAGAAGCATTGAGATATCACGTCTCTGCTATCGGAAGGGTCTCAGGATTGGATTGGGAAGGAGTTGGATATCCCTTCTCATGCTATAGGAAGGGTCTCAGGATTTGAATGGCAAGGAGTTGGATATCACATCTCATGCCATAGGAAGGGTCTCAGGTTTGGTATAAGCATTGAGATATCACATCTCTGCTATCGGAAGGGTCTCAGGATTGGATTGGGAAGGAGTTGGATATCCCTTCTCATGCTATAGGAAGTGTCTCAGGTTGGAATGGTAAGGAGTTGGATATCACATCTCATGTTATAGGAAGGGTCTCAGGATTGGAATGGGAAGGATTTGGATATCACATCTCTTGCTATAGGAAGGGTCTCAGGATTGGAATGGGTAGGAGTTGGATATTACTTTCTTGCTATAGGAAGGGTCTCAGGATTGGAATGGGAAGGACTTGGATATCATATCTCATGCTATAGGAAGGCTCTCAGGTTTGGAAGCGGAAGGAGTTGGATATCACATCTCATGTTATAGGAAGGATCTCAGGTTTGGTATTAGAAGCATTGAGACATCACATCTCATGCTATAGGAAGGGTCTCAGGATTGGAATGGGAAGGAGTTGGATATCACATCTCATGCTATAGGAAGGGTCTCAGATTTGGTATAAGCATTGAGATATCACATCTCTGCTATCGGAAGGGTCTCAGGATTGGAATGGGAAGGAGTTGGATATCACATCTCAAGCTTTAGGATGGGTCTCAGGTTTGGTATAAGCATTGAGATAGCACATCTCATGCTATAGGAAGGGTCTCAGGATTGGAATGGGAAGGAGTTGGATATCACATCTCATGTTATAGGAAGGATCTCAGGATTGGAATGGGAAGGAGTTGGATATCACATCTCAAGCTTTAGGAAGGGTCTCAGGTTTGGTATAAGCATTGAGATAGCACATCTCATGCTATAGGAAGGGTCTCAGGATTGGAATGGGAAGGAGTTGGATATCACATCTCATGTTATAGGAAGGATCTCAGGTTTGGTATTAGAAGCATTGAGACATCACATCTCATGCTATAGGAAGGGTCTCAGGATTGGAATGGGAAGGAGTTGGATATCACATCTCATGCTATAGGAAGGGTCTCAGATTTGGTATAAGCATTGAGATATCACATCTCTGCTATCGGAAGGGTCTCAGGATTGGAATGGGAAGGAGTTGGATATCCCATCTCATGCTATAGGGAGGGTCTCAATTTTGATATTAGAAGCATTGAGATAACAAATCTCATGATATCGGAAGGGTCTCAGGATTGGAATGGGAAGGAGTTGGATATCACATCTCATGATAAAGGAAGGGTCTAATATTTGGAAGGGGAAAGATTTGGATATCACATCTCATGTTATAGGACGGGTCTCAGGTTTGGTATTAGAAGCATTGAGATATCAAGTCTCATGGTATAGGAAGGGTCTCAGAATTGGAATGGGAAGGAGTTGGATATCACATCTCATGTTATAGGAAGGATCTCAGGTTTGGTATTAGAAGCATTGAGATATCCCTTCTCATGCTATAGGAAGGGTCTCAGGATTGGAATGTGAAGGATTTGGATATCACATCTCATGCTAAAGGAAGGGTCTCAGGTTTGGTAGAAGCATTGAGATATCACGTCTCTGCTATCGGAAGGGTCTCAGGATTGGATTGGGAAGGAGTTGGATATCCCTTCTCATGCTATAGGAAGGGTCTCAGGTTTAGTATAAGCATTGAGATATCACATCTCTGCTATTGGAAGGGTCTCAGGATTGGATTGGGAAGGAGTTGGATATCCCTTCTCATGCTATAGGAAGTGTCTCAGGTTGGAATGGGAAGGAGTTGGATATCACATCTCATGTTATAGGAAGGGTCTCAGGATTGGAATGGGAAGGATTTGGATATCACATCTCTTGCTATAGGAAGGGTCTCAGGATTGGAATGGGTAGGAGTTGGATATTACTTTCTTGCTATAGGAAGGGTCTCATGTTTGGAATGGGAAGGAGTTGGATATCACATATGCTATAGTTAGTGTCTCAGGTTTGGAACGGGAAGGAGTTGGATATCACATCTCATGTTATAGGAAGGGTCTCAGGTTTGGTATAAGCATTGAGATATCACATCTCTGCTATCGGAAGTGGCTCAGGATTGGAATGGGAAGGAGTTGGATATCCCATCTCATGTTATAGGACGAGTCTCTGGTTTGGTATTAGAATCATTGAGATATCACATCGCATGCTGTAGGAAGGGTCTAAGGATTGGAATGGGATGGACTTGGATATCACATCTCATGCTATAGATAGGCTCTTAGGTTTGGAAAGGGAAGGAGTTGGATAACACATTTCATGTTAGAGGAAGGATCTCAGGTTTGGTATTAGAAGCATTGAGATATCACATCTCATGCTATAGGAAGGGTCTCAGGATTGGAATGGGAAGGAGCTGGATATCACATCTCATGCTAAAGGAAGGGTCTCAGGTTTGGAACGGGAAGGATTTGAATATCACATCTCATGTTATAGGAAGGTTCTCAGGTTTGGTATAAGCATTGAGATATCACATCTCTGCTATCGGAAGTGTCTCAGGATTGGAATGGGAAGGAGTTGGATATCCCATCTCATGTTATAGGACGGGTCTCAGGTTTGTTATTAGAATCATTGAGATATCATATTGCATGCTGTAGGAAGGGTCTAAGGGTTGGAATGGGAAGGACTTGGATATCACATCTCATGCTATAGGAAGGGTCTCAGGTTTGGTATAAGCATTGAGATATCACATCTCATGCTATAGGACGGGTCTCAGGATTGGAATGGAAGGAGTTGGATATCACATCTCATGTTATAGGAAGGATCTCAGGTTTGGTATTAGAAGCATTGAGACATCACATCTCATGCTGTAGGAAGGGTCTCAGGGTTGGAATGGGAAGGAGTTGGATATCACATCTCATCCAATAGGAAGGGTCTCAGGTTTGGAATGGGAAGGAATTGGATATCACATCTCATGTTATAGGAAGGATCTCAGGTTTGGTATTAGAAGCATTGAGATATCACATCTCATGCTATAGGAAGGGTCTCAGGATTGGAATGTGAAGGATTTGGATATCACATCTCATGCTAAAGGAAGGGTCTCAGGTTTGGTAGAAGCATTGAGATATCACGTCTCTGCTATCGGAAGGGTCTCAGGATTGGATTGGGAAGGAGTTGGATATCCCTTCTCATGCTATAGGAAGGGTCTCAGGATTTGAATGGCAAGGAGTTGGATATCACATCTCATGCCATAGGAAGGGTCTCAGGTTTGGTATAAGCATTGAGATATCACATCTCTGCTATCGGAAGGGTCTCAGGATTGGATTGGGAAGGAGTTGGATATCCCTTCTCATGCTATAGGAAGTGTCTCAGGTTGGAATGGTAAGGAGTTGGATATCACATCTCATGTTATAGGAAGGGTCTCAGGATTGGAATGGGAAGGATTTGGATATCACATCTCTTGCTATAGGAAGGGTCTCAGGATTGGAATGGGTAGGAGTTGGATATTACTTTCTTGCTATAGGAAGGGTCTCATGTTTGGAATGGGAAGGAGTTGGATATCACATATGCTATAGTTAGTGTCTCAGGTTTGGAACGGGAAGGAGTTGGATATCACATCTCATGTTATAGGAAGGGTCTCAGGTTTGGTATAAGCATTGAGATATCACATCTCTGCTATCGGAAGCGGCTCAGGATTGGAATGGGAAGGAGTTGGATATCCCATCTCATGTTATAGGAAGAGTCTCTGGTTTGGTATTAGAATCATTGAGATATCACATCGCATGCTGTTGGAAGGGTCTAAGGATTGGAATGGGATGGACTTGGACATCACATCTCATGCTATAGGTAGGCTCTCAGGTTTGGTATAAGCATTGAGGTATCACATCTCATGCTATAGGAAGGGTCTCAGGATTGGAATGGGAAGGATTTGGATATCACATCTCATGCTATAGGAAGGGTCTCAGATTTGGTATAAGCATTGAGATATCACATCTCATGCTAAAGGAAGGGTCTCAGGTTTGGAAAGGGAAGGAGTTGGATATCACATTTCATGTTAGAGGAAGGATCTCAGGTTTGGTATTAGAAGCATTGAGATATCACATCTCATGCTATAGGACGGGTCTCAGGATTGGAATGGAAGGAGTTGGATATCACATCTCATGCTATAGGAAGGGTCTCAGGTTTGGTATAAGCATTGAGATATCACATCTCATGCTATAGGACGGGTCTCAGGATTGGAATGGAAGGAGTTGGATATCACATCTCATGTTATAGGAAGGATCTCAGGTTTGGTATTAGATGCATTGAGACATCACATCTCATGCTATAGGAAGGGTCTCAGGGTTGGAATGGGAAGGAGTTGGATATCACATCTCATCCAATAGGAAGGGTCTCAGGTTTGGAATGGGAAGGAATTGGATATCACATCTCATGTTATAGGAAGAATCTCAGGTTTGGTATTAGAAGCATTTAGATATCACATCTCATGCTATAGGAAGGGTCTCAGGATTGGAATGTGAAGGATTTGGATACCACATCTCATGCTAAAGGAAGGGTCTCAGGTTTGGTAGAAGCATTGAGATATCACGTTTCTGCTATCGGAAGGGTCTCAGGATTGGATTGGGAAGGAGTTGGATATCCCTTCTCATGCTATAGGAAGGGTCTCAGGATTTGAATGGGAAGGAGTTGGATATCACATCTCATGTTATAGGAAGGGTCTCAGGATTGGAATGGGAAGGATTTGGATATCACATCTCTTGCTATAGGAAGGGTCTCAGGATTGGAATGGGTAGGAGTTGGATATTACTTTCTTGCTATAGGAAGGGTCTCATGTTTGGAATGGGAAGCAGTTGGATATCACATATGCTATAGTTAGTGTCTCAGGTTTGGAACGGGAAGGAGTTGGATATCCCATCTCATGTTATAGGAAGAGTCTCTGGTTTGGTATTAGAATCATTGAGATATCACATCGCATGCTGTAGGAAGGGTCTAAGGATTGGAATGGGATGGACTTGGATATCACATCTCATGCTATAGGTAGGCTCTCAGGTTTGGTATAAGCATTGAGATATCACATCTCATGCTATAGGAAGGGTCTCAGGATTGGAATGGGAAGGAATTGGATATCACATCTCATGCTATAGGAAGGGTCTCAGATTTGGTATAAGCATTGAGATATCACATCTCATGCTAAAGAAAGGGTCTCAGGATTGGAATGGGAAGGAGTTGTATATGACATCTCAGGCCATAGGAAGGGTCTCAGGTTTGGTATAAGCATTGAGATATCACATCTCTGCTATCGGAAGGGTCTCAGGATTGGAATTGGAAGGACTTGGCTATCATATTATAGGATGTCCCGGGAGGATAGCACAGCGGCAGCGTGCGCGTCTTGGAAGCAAGACGACACAAAGCAACAACAGGTTCGATCCCCGGGTCCGCGCTTAGAAACCTCTGAGTGTTTAAGCGCGTTATAAATACGTAACTAAGACAAAAAAAATCTGTGTTTCCTCTGTAACAGCGCCTCGATGCCTCATGGGCTGCAAGTGCGCTTAACAAATGCAAATAAAATAAATAAATAAAATATCTCATGCTATAGGAAGGCTCTCAGGTTTGGAAGGGGAAAGAGTTGGATATCACATTTCATGTTAGAGGAAGGATCTCAGGTTTGGTATTAGAGGCCTTGAGATATCACATCTCATGCTATAGGAAGGGTCTCAGGATTGGAATGGGAAGGAGTTGGATATCACATCTCATGCTATAGGAAGGGTCTCAGATTTGGTATAAGCATTGAGATATCACATCTCATGCTATAGGAAGTGTCTCAGGATTGGAATGGGAAGGAGTTGGATATCACATCTCATGTTATAGGTAGGATCTCAGGTTTGGTATAAGCATTGAGATATCACATCTCTGCTATCGGAAGGGTCCCAGGATGGAATGGGAAGGAGTAGGATATCACATTTCATGTTATAGGAAGGGTCTCAGGATGGAATGGGAAGGATTTGGATATCATATCTCATGCTATAGGAAGGCTCTCAGGTTTGGTATTAGAGGCATTGAGATATCACATCTCATGCTATCGGAAGTATCTCAGGTTTGGTATTAGAGGCATTGAGATATCACATCTCATGCTATCATAAGGGTCTCAGGATTGGAATGAGAAGGAGTTGGATATCACATCTCATGTTATAGGAAGGATCTCAGGTTTGGTATTAGAAGCATTGAGACATCACATCTCATGCTATAGGAAGGGTCTCAGGATTGGAATGGGAAGGAGTTGGATATCACATCTCATGCTATAGGAAGGGTCTCAGATTTGGTATAAGCATTGAGATATCACATCTCATGCTATAGGAAGGGTCTCAGGATTGGAATGGGAAGGAGTTGTATATGACATCTCAGGCCATAGGAAGGGTCTCAGGTTTGGTATAAGCATTGAGATATCACATCTCTGCTATCGGAAGGGTCTCAGGATTGGAATGGGAATGAGTTGGATATCCCATCTCATGTTATAGGAAGAGTCTCAGGTTTGGTATTAGAAGCATTGAGATATCCCATCTCATGCTATAGGAAGGGTCTCAGGTTGGAATGGGAAGGAGTTGGATATCACATTTCATGTTATAGGAAGGGTCTCAGGATTGGAATTGGAAGGACTTGGCTATCATATCTCATGCTATAGGAAGGCTCTCAGGTTTGGAAGGGGAAGGAGTTGGATATCACATTTCATGTTAGAGGAACGATCTCAGGTTTGGCATTAGAGGCCTTGAGATATCACATCTCATGCTATAGGAAGGGTCTCAGGATTGGAATGGGAAGGAGTTGGATATCACATCTCAAGCTAAAGGGACGGTCTCAGGTTTGGTATAAGCATTGTGATATCACATCTCATGCTATAGGAAGGGTCTCAGGATTGGAATGGGAAGGAGTTGGATATCACATCTCATGTTATAGGAAAGATCTCAGGTTTGGTATTAGAAGCATTGCGACATCACATCTCATGTTATAGGAAGGGTCTCAGGATTGGAATGGGAAGAAGTTGGATATCACATCTCATGCTATAAGAAGGGTCTCAGGTTTGGTATAAGCATTGAGATATCACATCTCATGCTATAGGAAGGGTCTCAGGTTTGGAATGGGAAGGACTTAGATATCACATATCATGCTATAGGGCGGGTCTCAGTTTTGATATTAGAAGCATTGAGATATCACATCTCATGCTATCGGAAGTGTCTCAGGATTGGAATGGGAAGGAGCTGGATATCACATCTCATGCTAAAGGAAGGGTCTCAGGTTTGGAACGGGAAGGAGTTGGATATCACATCTCATGTTATAGGAAGGGTCTCAGGTTTGGTATAAGCATTGAGATATCACATCTCTGCTATCGGAAGTGTCTCAGGATTGGAATGGGAAGGACTTGGATATCACATCTCATGCTATAGATAGGCTCTCAGGTTTGGAAAGGGAAGGAGTTGGATATCACATTTCATGTTAGAGGAAGGATCTCAGGTTTGGTATTAGAGGCATTGAGATATCACATCTCAGGCTATAGGAAGGGTCTCAGGATTGGAATGGGAAGGAGTTGGATATCACATCTCATGCTAAAGGAAGGGTCTCAGGATTGGAATGGGAAGGAGTTGGATATCACATCTCATGCTATAGGAAGGGTCTCAGGTTTGGTATAAGCATTGAGATATCACATCTCGTGCTATAGGAAGGGTCTCAGGATTGGAATGGGAAGGAGTTGTATATGACATCTCATGCTATAGACAGGGTCTCAGGTTTGGAAAGGGAAGGAGTTGGATATCACATCTCATGCTAAAGGGAGGGTCTCAGGTTTGGAAGGGGAAGGATTTGGAAATCACATCTCATGTTATAGGAAGGATCTCAGGTTTGGTATTAGAATCATTGAGATATCACATCTCATGCTATCATAAGGGTCTCAGGATTGGAATCGGAAGGAGTTGGATATCACATCTCATGTTATAGGAAGGATCTCAGGTTTGGTATTAGAAGCATTGAGACATCACATCTCATGCTATAGGAAGGGTCTCAGGATTGGAATGGGAAGGAGTTGGATATCACATCTCATGCTAAAGGGAGGGTCTCAGGTTTGGAAGGGGAAGGATTTGGAAATCACATCTCATGTTATAGGAAGGATCTCAGGTTTGGTATTAGAATCATTGAGATATCACATCTCATGCTATCATAAGGGTCTCAGGATTGGAATCGGAAGGAGTTGGATATCACATCTCATGTTATAGGAAGGATCTCAGGTTTGGTATTAGAAGCATTGAGACATCACATCTCATGCTATAGGAAGGGTCTCAGGATTGGAATGGGAAGGAGTTGGATATCACATCTCATGCTATAGGAAGGGTCTCAGATTTGGTATAAGCATTGAGATATCACATCTCATGCTATAGGAAGGGTCTCAGGATTGGAATGGGAAGCAGTTGGATATCACATCTCAGGCCATAGGAAGGGTCTCAGGTTTGGTATAAGCATTGAGATATCACATCTCTGCTATCGGAAGGGTCTCAGGATTGGAATGGGAAGGAGTTGGATATCCCATCTCATGTTATAGGAAGAGTCTCAGGTTTGGTATTAGAAGCATTGAGATATCCCATCTCATGCTATAGGAAGGGTCTCAGGTTGGAATGGGAAGGAGTTGGATATCACATTTCATGTTATAGGAAGGGTCTCAGGATTGGAATTGGAAGGACTTGGCTATCATAGCTCATGCTATAGGAAGGCTCTCAGGTTTGGAAGGGGAAGGAGTTGGATATCACATTTCATGTTAGAGGAACGATCTCAGGTTTGGTATTAGAGGCCTTGAGATATCACATCTCATGCTATAGGAAGGGTCTCAGGATTGGAATGGGAAGGAGTTGGATATCACATCTCATGTTATAGGAAAGATCTCAGGTTTGGTATTAGAAGCATTGAGACATCACATCTCATGTTATAGGAATGGTCTCAGGATTGGAATGGGAAGAAGTTGGATATCACATCTCATGCTATAGGAAGGGTCTCAGGTTTGGTATAAGCATTGAGATATCACATCTCATGCTATAGGAAGGGTCTCAGGATTGGAATGGGAAGGAGTTGTATATGACATCTCATGCCATAGGAAGGGTCTCAGGTTTGGTATAAGCATTGAGATATCACATCACATGCTATAGGAAGGGTCTCAGGATTGTAATGGGAAGGACTTGGATATCACATCTCATGCTATAGGCAGGGTCTCAGGTTTGGAAAGGGAAGGAGATGGATATCACATTTCATGTTAGAGGTAGGATCTCAGGTTTGGTATTAGAGGCATTGAAATATCACATCTCATGCTATCAGAAGGGTCTCAGGATTGGAATGGGAAGGAGTTGGATATCACATCTCATGCTAAAGGGAGGGTCTCAGGTTTGGAAGGGGAAGGATTTGGAAATCACATCTCATGTTATAGGAAGGATCTCAGGTTTGGTATTAGAAGCATTGAGATATCACATCTCATGCTATCGGAAGTATCTCAGGTTTGTTATTAGAGGCATTGAGATATCACATCTCATGTTATCATAAGGGTCTCAGGATTGGAATGGGAAGGAGTTGGATATCACATCTCATGTTATAGGAAGGATCTCAGGTTTGGTATTAGAAGCATTGAGACATCACATCTCATGCTATAGGAAGGGTCTCAGGATTGGAATGGGAAGGAGTTGGATATCACATCTCATGCTATAGGAAGGGTCTCAGATTTGGTATAAGCATTGAGATATCACATCTCATGCTATAGGAACGGTCTCAGGATTGGAATGGGAAGGAGTTGTATATGACATCTCAGGCCATAGGAAGGGTCTCAGGTTTGGTATAAGCATTGAGATATCACATCTCTGCTATCGGAAGGGTCACAGGATTGGAATGGGAAGGAGTTGGATATCCCATCTCATGTTATAGGAAGGGTCTCAGGTTTGGTATTAGAAGCATTGAGACATCACATCTCATGTTATAGGAAGGGTCTCAGGATTGGAATGGGAAGAAGTTGGATATCACATCTCATGCTATAGGAAGGGTCTCAGGTTTGGTATAAGCATTGAGATATCACATCTCATGCTATAGGAAGGGTCTCAGGATTGGAATGGGAAGGAGTTGTATATGACATCTCATGCCATAGGAAGGGTCTCAGGTTTGGTATAAGCATTGAGATATCACATCACATGCTATAGGAAGGGTCTCAGGATTGGAATGGGAAGGTCTTTTGATATCACATCTCATGCTATAGGCAGGGTCTCAGGTTTGGAAAGGGAAGGAGATGGATATCACATTTCATGTTAGAGGTAGGATCTCAGGTTTGGTATTAGAGGCATTGAAATATCACATCTCATGCTATCAGAAGGGTCTCAGGATTGGAATGGGAAGGAGTTGGATATCACATCTCATGCTAAAGGGAGTGTCTCAGGTTTGGAAGTGGAAGGATTTGGAAATCACATCTCATGTTATAGGAAGGATCTCAGGTTTGGTACTAGAAGCATTGAGATATCACATCTCATGCTATCAGAAGGATCTCAGGTTTGGTATTAGAAGCATTGAGACATCACATCTCATGCTATAGGAAGGGTCTCAGGATTGGAATGGGAAGGAGTTGGATATCACATCTCATGCTATAGGAAGGGTCTCGGATTTGGTACAAGCATTGAGATATCACATCTCATGCTATAGGAAGGGTCTCAGGATTGGAATGGGAAGGAGTTGTATATGACAAATCAGGCCATAGGAAGGGTCTCAGGTTTGGCATAAGCATTGAGATATCACATCTCTGCTATCGGAAGGGTCTCAGGATTGGAATGGGAAGGAGTTGGATATCCCATCTCATGTTATAGGAAGGGTCTCAGGTTTGGTATTAGAAGCATTGAGATATCACATCTCATGCTATAGGAAGAGTCTCAGGATTGGAATGGGGAGGACTTGGATGTCACATCTCATGCTATAGGGAGGGTCTCAAGTTTGATATTAGAAGCATTGAGATAACAAATCTCATGATATCGGAAGGGTCTCAGGATTGGAATGGGAAGGAGTTGGATATCACATCTCATGCTAAAGGGAGGGTCTCAGGTTTGGAAGGGGAAGGATTTGGATATCACATCTCATGTTATAGGAAGGATCTCAGGTTTGGTATTAGAAGCATTCAGATATCACATCTCATGCTATCGGAAGGATCTCAGGTTTGGTATAGAAGCATTGAGATAGCACATCTCATGCTATCAGAAGGGTCTCAGGATTGGAATGGGAAGGAGTTGGATATCACATCTCATGCTAAAGGGAGGGTCTCAGGTTTGGAAGGGGAAGGATTTGGATATCACATCTCATGTTATCGGAAGGATCTCAGGTTTGGTATTAGAAGTATCGAGATATCACATCTCATGCTATAGGAAGGGTCTCAGGATTGGAATGGGAAGGAGTTGGTTATCACATCTCATGCTAAAGGAAGGGTCTCAGGTTTGGTAGAAGCATTGAGATATCACATCTCATGCTATAGGAAGGGTCTCAGGATTGGAATGGGAAGGACTTAGATATCACATATCATGCTATAGGGAGTGTCTCAGTTTTGATATTAGAAGCATTGAGATATCACATCTCATGCTATCGGAAGTGTCTCAGGATTGGAATGGGAAGGAGCTGGATATCACATCTCATGCTAAAGGAAGGGTCTCAGGTTTGGAACGGGAAGGAGTTGGATATCACATCTCATGTTATAGGAAGGGTCTCAGGTTTGGTATAAGCATTGAGATATCACATCTCTGCTATCGGAAGTGTCTCAGGATTGGAATGGGAAGGACTTGGATATCACATCTCATGCTATAGATAGGCTCTCAGGTTTGGAAAGGGAAGGAGTTGGATATCACATTTCATGTTAGAGGAAGGATCTCAGGTTTGGTATTAGAGGCATTGAGACATCACATCTCAGGCTATAGGAAGGGTCTCAGGATTGGAATGGGAAGGAGTTGGATATCACATCTCATGCTAAAGGAAGGGTCTCAGGATTGGAATGGGAAGGAGTTGGATATCACATCTCATGTTATAGGAAGGGTCTCAGGTTTGGTATAAGCATTGAGATATCACATCTCGTGCTATAGGAAGGGTCTCAGGATTGGAATGGGAAGGAGTTGTATATGACATCTCATGCTATAGACAGGGTCTCAGGTTTGGAAAGGGAAGGAGATGGATATCACATTTCATGTTAGAGGTAGGATCTCAGGTTTGGAATTAGAGGCATTGAGATATCACATCTCATGCTATCAGAAGGGTCTCAGGATTGGAATGGGAAGGAGTTGGATATCACATCTCATGCTAAAGGGAGGGTCTCAGGTTTGGAAGGGGAAGGATTTGGAAATCACATCTCATGTTATAGGAAGGATCTCAGGTTTGGTATTAGAAGCATTGAGATATCACATCTCATGCTATCATAAGGGTCTCAGGATTGGAATCGGAAGGAGTTGGATATCACATCTCATGTTATAGGAAGGATCTCAGGTTTGGTATTAGAAGCATTGAGACATCACATCTCATGCTATAGGAAGGGTCTCAGGATTGGAATGGGAAGGAGTTGGATATCACATCTCATGCTATAGGAAGGGTCTCAGATTTGGTATAAGCATTGAGATATCACATCTCATGCTATAGGAAGGGTCTCAGGATTGGAATGGGAAGCAGTTGGATATCACATCTCAGGCCATAGGAAGGGTCTCAGGTTTGGTATAAGCATTGAGATATCACATCTCTGCTATCGGAAGGGTCTCAGGATTGGAATGGGAAGGAGTTGGATATCCCATCTCATGTTATAGGAAGTGTCTCAGGTTTGGTATTAGAAGCATTGAGATATCCCATCTCATGCTATAGGAAGGGTCTCAGGTTGGAATGGGAAGGAGTTGGATATCACATTTCATGTTATAGGAAGGGTCTCAGGATTGGAATTGGAAGGACTTGGCTATCATATCTCATGCTATAGGAAGGCTCTCAGGTTTGGAAGGGGAAGGAGTTGGATATCACATTTCATGTTAGAGGAACGATCTCAGGTTTGGTATTAGAGGCCTTGAGATATCACATCTCATGCTATAGGAAGGGTCTCAGGATTGGAATGGGAAGGAGTTGGATATCACATCTCATGTTATAGGAAAGATCTCAGGTTTGGTATTAGAAGCATTGAGACATCACATCTCATGTTATAGGAAGGGTCTCAGGATTGGAATGGGAAGAAGTTGGATATCACATCTCATGCTATAGGAAGGGTCTCAGGTTTGGTATAAGCATTGAGATATCACATCTCATGCTATAGGAAGGGTCTCAGGATTGGAATGGGAAGGAGTTGCATATGACATCTCATGCCATAGGAAGGGTCTCAGGTTTGGTATAAGCATTGAGATATCACATCACATGCTATAGGAAGGGTCTCAGGATTGTAATGGGAAGGACTTGGATATCACATCTCATGCTATAGGCAGGGTCTCAGGTTTGGAAAGGGAAGGAGATGGATATCACATTTCATGTTAGAGGTAGGATCTCAGGTTTGGTATTAGAGGCATTGAAATATCACATCTCATGCTATCAGAAGGGTCTCAGGATTGGAATGGGAAGGAGTTGGATATCACATCTCATGCTATAGGCAGGGTCTCAGGTTTGGAAGGGGAAGGATTTGGAAATCACATCTCATGTTATAGGAAGGATCTCAGGTTTGGTATTAGAAGCATTGAGATATCACATCTCATGCTATCAGAAGTATCTCAGGTTTGGTATTAGAGGCATTGAGATATCACATCTCATGCTATCTTAAGGGTCTCAGGATTGGAATGGGAAGGAGTTGGATATCACATCTCATGTTATAGGAAGGATCTCAGGTTTGGTATTAGAAGCATTGAGACATCACATCTCATGCTATAGGAAGGGTCTCAGGATTGGAATGGGAAGGAGTTGGAGATCACATCTCATGCTATAGGAAGGGTCTCAGATTTGGTATAAGCATTGAGATATCACATCTCATGCTATAGGAACGGTCTCAGGATTGGAATGGGAAGGAGTTGTATATGACATCTCAGGCCATAGGAAGGGTCTCAGGTTTGGTATAAGCATTGAGATATCACATCTCTGCTATAGGAAGGGTCTCAGGATTGGAATGGGAAGGAGTTGGATATCCCATCTCATGTTATAGGAAGGGTCTCAGGTTTGGTATTAGAAGCATTGAGACATCACATCTCATGTTATAGGAAGGGTCTCAGGATTGGAATGGGAAGAAGTTGGATATCACATCTCATGCTATAGGAAGGGTCTCAGGTTTGGTATAAGCATTGAGATATCACATCTCATGCTATAGGAAGGGTCTCAGGATTGGAATGGGAAGGAGTTGTATATGACATCTCATGCCTTAGGAAGGGTCTCAGGTTTGGTATAAGCATTGAGATATCACATCACATGCTATAGGAAGGGTCTCAGGATTGGAATGGGAAGGACTTTTGATATCACATCTCATGCTATAGGCAGGGTCTCAGGTTTGGAAAGGGAAGGAGATGGATATCACATTTCATGTTAGAGGTAGGATCTCAGGTTTGGTATTAGAGGCATTGAAATATCACATCTCATGCTATCAGAAGGGTCTCAGGATTGTAATGGGAAGGAGTTGGATATCACATTTCATGCTAAAGGGAGTGTCTCAGGTTTGGAAGTGGAAGGATTTGGAAATCACATCTCATGTTATAGGAAGGATCTCAGGTTTGGTACTAGAAGCATTGAGATATCACATCTCATGCTATCAGAAGGATCTCAGGTTTGGTATTAGAAGCATTGAGACATCACATCTCATGCTATAGGAAGGGTCTCAGGATTGGAATGGGAAGGAGTTGGATATCACATCTCATGCTATAGGAAGGGTCTCGGATTTGGTATAAGCATTGAGATATCACATCTCATGCTATAGGAAGGGTCTCAGGATTGGAATGGGAAGGAGTTGTATATGACAAATCAGGCCATAGGAAGGGTCTCAGGTTTGGTATAAGCATTGAGATATCACATCTCTGCTATCGGAAGGGTCTCAGGATTGGAATGGGAAGGAGTTGGATATCCCATCTCATGTTATAGGAAGGGTCTCAGGTTTGGTATTAGAAGCATTGAGATATCACATCTCATGCTATAGGAAGAGTCTCAGGATTGGAATGGGGAGGACTTGGATGTCACATCTCATGCTATAGGGAGGGTCTCAAGTTTGATATTAGAAGCATTGAGATAACAAATCTCATGATATCGGAAGCGTCTCACGATTGGAATGGGAAGGAATTGGATATCACATCTCAAGCTATAGGACGGGTCTCAGGTTTTGTATTAGAAGCATTGAGATATCAAGACTCATGGTATAGGAAGGGTCTCAGAATTGGAATGGGAAGGAGTTGGATATCACATCTCAAGCTATAGGTAGGGTCTCAGGATTGGAATGGGAAGGAGTTTGATATCACATCTCATGCCATAGTATGGGTCTCAGGTTTGGTAGAAGCATTGGGATATCACATCTCATGCTATCGGAAGGGTATCAGTATTGGATTTGGAAGGAATTGGATATCCCATCTCATGCTATAGGAAGGGTCTCAGGTTGGAATGGGAAGGAGTTGGATATCACATTTCATGTTATAGGAAGGGTCTCAGGATTGGATGGGAAGGACTTGGATATCATATCTCATGCTATAGGAAGGCTCTCAGGTTTGGAAGGGGAAGGAGTTGGATATCACATTTCATGTTAGAGGAAGAATCTCAGGTTTGGTATTAGAGGCCTTGAGATATCACATCTCATGCTATAGGAAGGGTCTCAGGATTGGAATGGGAAGGAGTTGGATATCACATCTCAAGCTATAGGAAGGGTCTCAGGTTTGGTATAAGCATTGAGATATCACATCTCATGCTATAGGAAGGGTCTCAGGATTGGAATGGGAAGGAGTTGGATATCACATCTCATGTTATAGGAAAGATCTCAGGTTTGGTATTAGAAGCATTGAGACATCACATCTCATGTTATAGGAAGGGTCTCAGGAGTGGAATGGGAAGAAGTTGGATATCACATCTCATGCTATAGGAAGGGTCTCAGGTTTGGAAGGGGAAGGAGTTGGATATCCAATCTCATGTTATAGGACTGGACTCGGGTTTGGTATTAGAAGCATTGAGATATCACATCGCATGCTATAGGAATGGTCTCAGGATTGGAATGGGAAGGAGTTGGATATTACATTCTTGCTATAGGAAGGGTCTCATGTTTGGAATGGGAAGGAGTTGGATATCACATATGCTATAGGAAGGGTCTCAGGTTTGGACCGGGAAGGAGTTGGATATCACATCTCATGTTATAGGAAGGGTCTCAGGTTTGGTATAAGCATTGAGATATCACATCTCTGCTATCGGAAGTGTCTCAGGATTGGAATAGGAAGGAGTTGGATATCCCATCTCATGTTATAGGATGGGTCTCAGGTTTGTTATTAGAATCATTGAGATATCATATTGCATGCTGTAGGAAGGGTCTAAGGATTGGAATGGGAAGGACTTGGATATCACATCTCATGCTATAGGTAGGCTCTCAGGTTTGGAAAGGGAAGGAGTTGGATATCACATTTCATGTTAGAGGAAGGATCTCAGGTTTGGTATTAGAGGCATTGAGATATCACATCTCATGCTATAGGAAGGGTCTCAGGATTGGAATGGGAAGGAGTTGGATATCACATCTCATGCTATAGGAAGGGTCTCAGGTTTGGTATAAGCATCGAGATATCACATCTCATGCTATAGGAAGGGTCTCGGGATTAGAATGGGAAGGAGTTGGATATCACATCTCATGTTATAGGAAGGATCTCAGGTTTGGTATTAGAAGCATTGAGACATCACATCTCATGCTATAGGAAGGGTCTCAGGATTGGAATGGGAAGGAGTTGGATATCACATCTCATGCTATAGGAAGGGTCTCAAGTTTGATATTAGAAGCATTGAGATATCACATCTCATGCTATAGGAAGGGTCTCAGGATTGGAATGGGAAGGAGTTGGATATCACATCTCAAGCTTTAGGAAGGGTCTCAGGTTTGGTATAAGCATTGAGATAGCACATCTCATGCTATAGGAAGGGTCTCAGGATTGGAATGGGAAGGAGTTGGATATTACATCTCATGTTATAGGAAAGATCTCAGGTTTGGTATTAGAAGCATTGAGACATCACATCTCATGTTATAGGAAGGGTCTCAGGATTGGAATGGGAAGAAGTTGGATATCACATCTCATGCTATAGGAAGGGTCTCAGGTTTGGAAGGGGAAGGAGTTGGATATCCAATCTCATGTTATAGGACTGGTCTCAGGTTTGGTATTAGAAGCATTGAGATAACACATCGCATGCTGTAGGAAGGTTCTCAGGTTTGGTATTAGAAGCATTGAGACATCACATCTCATGCTATAGGAAGGGTCTCAGGATTGGAATGGGAAGGAGTTGGATATCACATCTCATGTTATAGGAAGGATCTCAGGTTTGGTATTAGAAGCATTGAGACATCACATCTCATGCTATAGGAAGGGTCTCAGGATTGGAATGGGAAGGAGTTGGATATCACATCTCATGCTATAGGAAGGGTCTCAGATTTGGTATAAGCATTGAGATATCACATCTCATGCTATAGGAAGGGTCTCAGGATTGGATTGGGAAGGAGTTGTATATGACATCTCAGGCCATAGGAAGGGTCTCAGGATTGGTATAAGCATTGAGATATCACATCTCTGCTATCGGAAGGGTTTCAGGATTGGAATGGGAAGGAGTTGGATATCCCATCTCATGATAAAGGAAGGGTCTAAGGTTTGGAAGGGGAAAGATTTGGATATCACATCTCATGTTATAGGCGGGTCTCAATTTTGATATTAGAAGCATTGAGATAACAAATCTCATGATATCGGAAGGGTCTCAGGATTGGAATGGGAAGGAGTTGGATATCACATCTCATGATAAAGGAAGGGTCTCGGGTTTGGTATTAGAAGCATTGAGATATCAAGTCTCATGGTATAGGAAGGGTCTCAGAATTGGAATGGGAAGGATTTCAGATATCACATCTCAAGCTATAGGAAGAGTCTCAGGATTGGAATGGGAAGGAGTTTGATATCACATCTCATGTTATAGGACGGGTCTCAGGTTTGGTATTAGAAGCATTGAGATATCAAGTCTCATGGTATAGGAAGGGTCTCAGAATTGGAATGGGAAGGATTTCGGATATCACATCTCAAGCTATAGGAAGAGTCTCAGGATTGGAATGGGAAGGAGTTTGATATCACATCTCATGCCATAGTATGGTTCTCAGGTTTGGTAGAAGCATTGGGATATCACATCTCATGCTATTGGAAGGGTATCAGTAATGGATTTGGAAGGAGTTGGATATCCCATCTCATGCTATGGGAAGGGTCTCAGGTTGGAATGGGAAGGAGTTGGATATCACATTTCATGTTATAGGAAGGGTCTCAGGATTGGAATGGGAAGGAGTTGGATATCACATCTCAAGCTTTAGGAAGGGTCTCAGGTTTGGTATAAGCATTGAGATAGCACATCTCATGCTATAGGAAGGGTCTCAGGATTGGAATGGGAAGGAGTTGGATATCACATCTCATGTTATAGGAAAGATCTCAGGTTTGGTATTAGAAGCATTGAGACATCACATCTCATGTTATAGGAAGGGTCTCAGGATTGGAATGGGAAGAAGTTGGATATCACATCTCATGCTATAGGAAGGGTCTCATGTTTGGAAGGGGAAGGAGTTGGATATCCAATCTCATGTTATAGGACTGGTCTCAGGTTTGGTATTAGAAGCATTGAGATATCACATCGCATGCTGTAGGAAGGTTCTCAGGTTTGGAATGGGGAGGAATTGGATATCACATCTCATGTCATAGGAAGGATCTCAGGTTTGGTATTAGAAGCATTGAGATATCACTTCTCATGCTATAGGAACGGTCTCAGGATTGGAATGGGAAGGAGTTGGATATTACATTCTTGCTATAGGAAGGGTCTCATGTTTGGAATGGGAAGGAGTTGGATATCACATATGCTATAGGAAGGGTCTCAGGTTTGAAACGGGAAGGAGTTGGATATCACATCTCATGTTATAGGAAGGGTCTCAGGTTTGAAACGGGAAGGAGTTGGATATCACATCTCATGTTATAGGACGGGTCTCAGGTTTGTTATTAGAATCATTGAGATATCATATTGCATGCTGTAGGAAGGGTCTAAGGATTGGAATGGGAAGGACTTGGATATCACATCTCATGCTATAGGTAGGCTCTCAGGTTTGGAAAGGGAAGGAGTTCGATATCACATTTCATGTTAGAGGAAGGATCTCAGGTTTGGTATTAGAGGCATTGAGATATCACATATCATGCTATAGGAAGGGTCTCAGGATTGGAATGGGAAGGAGTTGGATATCACATCTCAAGCTTTAGGAAGGGTCTCAGGTTTGGTATACGCATTGAGATAGCACATCTCATGCTATAGGAAGGGTCTCAGGATTGGAATGGGAAGGAGTTGGATTTTACATCTCATGTTATAGGAAAGATCTCAGGTTTGGTATTAGAAGCATTGAGACATCACATATCATGCTATAGGAAGGGTCTCAGGATTGGAATGGGAAGGAGTTGGATATCACATCTCAAGCTTTAGGAAGGGTCTCAGGTTTGGTATAAGCATTGAGATAGCACATCTCATGCTATAGGAAGGGTCTCAGGATTGGAATGGGAAGGAGTTGGATATTACATCTCATGTTATAGGAAGGGTCTCAGGATTGGAATGGGAAGACGTTGGATATCACATCTCATGCTATAGGAAGGGTCTCAGGTTTGGTATTAGAGGCATTGAGATATCACATATCATGCTATAGGAAGGGTCTCAGGATTGGAATGGGAAGGAGTTGGATATCACATCTCAAGCTTTAGGAAGGGTCTCAGGTTTGGTATAAGCATTGAGATAGCACATCTCATGCTATAGGAAGGGTCTCAGGATTGGAATGGGAAGGAGTTGGATATTACATCTCATGTTATAGGAAGGGTCTCAGGATTGGAATGGGAAGAAGTTGGATATCACATCTCATGCTATAGGAAGGGTCTCAGGTTTGGAAGGGGAAGGAGTTGGATATCCAATCTCATGTTATAGGACTGGTCTCAGGTTTGGTATTAGAAGCATTGAGATATCACATCGCATGCTGTAGGAAGGTTCTCAGGTTTGGTATTAGAAGCATTGAGACATCACATCTCATGCTATAGGAAGGGTCTCAGGATTGGAATGGGAAGGAGTTGGATATCACATCTCATGTTATAGGAAGGATCTCAGGTTTGGTATTAGAAGCATTGAGACATCACATCTCATGCTATAGGAAGGGCCTTAGGATTGGAATGGGAAGGAGTTGGATATCACATCTCATACTATAGGAAGGGTCTCAGATTTGGTATAAGCATCGAGATATCACATCTCTGCTATTGGAAGGGTCTCAGGATTGGAATGGGAAGGAGTTGGATATCCCATCTCATGTTATAGGAAGATTCTCAGGTTTGGTATTAGAAGCATTGAGATATCACATCTCATGCTATAGGAAGTGTCTCAGGATTGGAATGGGAAGGACTTGGGTATCACATCTCATGCTATGGGGAGGGTCTCAAGTTTGATATTAGAAGCATTGAGATATCACATCTCATGCTATAGGAATGGTCTCAGGATTGGAATGGGAAGGAGTTGGATATCACATCTCATTCTATAGGAAGGGTCTCAGGTTTGGTATAAGCAGTGAGATATCACATCTCATGCTATAGGAAGTGTCTCAGGATTGGAATGGGAAGGAGTTGGATATCACATCTCATGTTATAGGAAGGATCTCAGGTTTGGTATAAGCATTGAGATATCACATCTCTGCTATCAGAAGGGTCTCAGGATTGGAATGGGAAGGAGTTGGATATTCCCATCTCATGTTATAGGAAGGGTCTCAGGTTTGGTATTAGAAGCATTGAGATATCCCATCTCATGATATAGGAAGGGTCCCAGGATGGAATGGGAAGGAGTAGGATATCACATTTCATGTTATAGGAAGGGTCTCAGGATTGGAATGGGAAGGATTTGGATATCATATCTCATGCTATAGGAAGGCTCTCAGGTTTGGAAGGGGAAAGAGTTGGATATCACATTTCATGTTAGAGGAAGGATCTCAGGTTTGGTATTAGAGGCCTTGAGATATCACATCTCATGCTATAGGAAGGGTCTCAGGATTGGAATGGGAAGGAGTTGGATATCACATCTCATGTTATAGGAAAGATCTCAGGTTTGGTATTAGAAGCATTGAGACATCACATCTCATGTTATAGGAAGGGTCTCAGGATTGGAATGGGAAGAAGTTGGATATCACATCTCATGCTATAGGAAGAGTCTCAGGTTTGGTATAAGCATTGAGATATCACATCTCATGCTATAGGAAGGGTCTCAGGATTGGAATGGGAAGGAGTTGTATATGACATCTCATGCCATAGGAAGGGTCTCAGGTTTGGTATAAGCATTGAGATATCACATCACATGCTATAGGAAGGGTCTCAGGATTGGAATGGGAAGGACTTGGATATCACATCTCATGCTATAGGCAGGGTCTCAGGTTTGGAAAGGGAAGGAGATGGATATCACATTTCATGTTAGAGGTAGGATCTCAGGTTTGGAATTAGAGGCATTGAGATATCACATCTCATGCTATCAGAAGGGTCTCAGGATTGGAATGGGAAGGAGTTGGATATCACATCTCATGCTAAAGGGAGGGTCTCAGGTTTGGAAGGGGGAGGATTTGGAAATCACATCTCATGTTATAGGAAGGATCTCAGGTTTGGTATTAGAAGCATTGAGATATCACATCTCATGCTATCGGAAGTATCTCAGGTTTGGTATTAGAGGCATTGAGATATCACATCTCATGCTATCATAAGGGTCTCAGGATTGGAATGGGAAGGAGTTGGATATCACATCTCATGTTATAGGAAGGATCTCAGGTTTGGTATTAGAAGCATTGAGACATCACATCTCATGCTATAGGAAGGGTCTCAGGATTGGAATGGGAAGGAGTTGGATATCACATCTCATGCTATAGGAAGGGTCTCAGATTTGGTATAAGCATTGAGATATCACATCTCATGCTATAGGAAGGGTCTCAGGATTGGAATGGGAAGGAGTTGTATATGACATCTCAGGCCATAGGAAGGGTCTCAGGTTTGGTATAAGCATTGAGATATCACATCTCTGCTATCGGAAGGGTCTCAGGATTGGAATGGGAATGAGTTGGATATCCCATCTCATGTTATAGGAAGAGTCTCAGGTTTGGTATTAGAAGCATTGAGATATCCCATCTCATGCTATAGGAAGGGTCTCAGGTTGGAATGGGAAGGAGTTGGATATCACATTTCATGTTATAGGAAGGGTCTCAGGATTGGAATTGGAAGGACTTGGCTATCATATCTCATGCTATAGGAAGGCTCTCAGGTTTGGAAGGGGAAAGAGTTGGATATCACATTTCATGTTAGAGGAAGGATCTCAGGTTTGGTATTAGAGGCCTTGAGATATCAAATCTCATGCTATAGGAAGGGTCTCAGGATTGGAATGGGAAGGAGTTGGATATCACATCTCATGCTATAGGAAGGGTCTCAGATTTGGTATAAGCATTGAGATATCACATCTCATGCTATAGGAAGTGTCTCAGGATTGGAATGGGAAGGAGTTGGATATCACATCTCATGTTATAGGAAGGATCTCAGGTTTGGTATAAGCATTGAGATATCACATCTCTGCTATCGGAAGGGTCTCAGGATTGGAATGGGAAGGAGTTGGATATTCCCATCTCATGTTATAGGAAGGGTCTCAGGTTTGGTATTAGAAGCATTGAGATATCCCATCTCATGATATAGGAAGGGTCCCAGGATGGAATGGGAAGGAGTAGGATATCACATTTCATGTTATAGGAAGGGTCTCAGGATTGGAATGGGAAGGATTTGGATATCATATCTCATGCTATAGGAAGGCTCTCAGGTTTGGAAGGGGAAAGAGTTGGATATCACATTTCATGTTAGAGGAAGGATCTCAGGTTTGGTATTAGAGGCCTTGAGATATCACATCTCATGCTATAGGAAGGGTCTCAGGATTGGAATGGGAAGGAGTTGGATATCACATCTCATGTTATAGGAAAGATCTCAGGTTTGGTATTAGAAGCATTGAGACATCACATCTCATGTTATAGGAAGGGTCTCAGGATTGGAATGGGAAGAAGTTGGATATCACATCTCATGCTATAGGAAGGGTCTCAGGTTTGGTATAAGCATTGAGATATCACATCTCATGCTATAGGAAGGGTCTCAGGATTGGAATGGGAAGGAGTTGTATATGACATCTCATGCCATAGGAAGGGTCTCAGGTTTGGTATAAGCATTGAGATATCACATCACATGCTATAGGAAGGGTCTCAGGATTGGAATGGGAAGGACTTGGATATCACATCTCATGCTATAGGCAGGGTCTCAGGTTTGGAAAGGGAAGGAGATGGATATCACATTTCATGTTAGAGGTAGGATCTCAGGTTTGGAATTAGAGGCATTGAGATATCACATCTCATGCTATCAGAAGGGTCTCAGGATTGGAATGGGAAGGAGTTGGATATCACATCTCATGCTAAAGGAAGGGCCTTAGGATTGGAATGGGAAGGAGTTGGATATCACATCTCATGCTATAGGAAGGGTCTCAGATTTGGTATAAGCATCGAGATATCACATCTCTGCTATTGGAAGGGTCTCAGGATTGGAATGGGAAGGAGTTGGATATCCCATCTCATGTTATAGGAAGAGTCTCAGGTTTGGTATTAGAAGCATTGAGATATCACATCTCATGCTATAGGAAGTGTCTCAGGATTGGAATGGGAAGGACTTGGGTATCACATCTCATGCTATAGGGAGGGTCTCAAGTTTGATATTAGAAGCATTGAGATATCACATCTCATGCTATAGGAATGGTCTCAGGATTGGAATGGGAAGGAGTTGGATATCACATCTCATTCTATAGGAAGGGTCTCAGGTTTGGTATAAGCAGTGAGATATCACATCTCATGCTATAGGAAGTGTCTCAGGATTGGAATGGGAAGGAGTTGGATATCACATCTCATGTTATAGGAAGGATCTCAGGTTTGGTATAAGCATTGAGATATCACATCTCTGCTATCGGAAGGGTCTCAGGATTGGAATGCGAAGGAGTTGGATATTCCCATCTCATGTTATAGGAAGGGTCTCAGGTTTGGTATTAGAAGCATTGAGATATCCCATCTCATGATATAGGAAGGGTCCCAGGATGGAATGGGAAGGAGTAGGATATCACATTTCATGTTATAGGAAGGGTCTCAGGATTGGAATGGGAAGGATTTGGATATCATATCTCATGCTATAGGAAGGCTCTCAGGTTTGGAAGGGGAAAGAGTTGGATATCACATTTCATGTTAGAGGAAGGATCTCAGGTTTGGTATTAGAGGCCTTGAGATATCACATCTCATGCTATAGGAAGGGTCTCAGGATTGGAATGGGAAGGAGTTGGATATCACATCTCATGTTATAGGAAAGATCTCAGGTTTGGTATTAGAAGCATTGAGACATCACATCTCATGTTATAGGAAGGGTCTCAGGATTGGAATGGGAAGAAGTTGGATATCACATCTCATGCTATAGGAAGGGTCTCAGGTTTGGTATAAGCATTGAGATATCACATCTCATGCTATAGGAAGGGTCTCAGGATTGGAATGGGAAGGAGTTGTATATGACATCTCATGCCATAGGAAGGGTCTCAGGTTTGGTCTAAGCATTGAGATATCACATCACATGCTATAGGAAGGGTCTCAGGATTGGAATGGGAAGGACTTGGATATCACATCTCATGCTATAGGCAGGGTCTCAGGTTTGGAAAGGGAAGGAGATGGATATCACATTTCATGTTAGAGGTAGGATCTCAGGTTTGGAATTAGAGGCATTGAGATATCACATCTCATGCTATCAGAAGGGTCTCAGGATTGGAATGGGAAGGAGTTGGATATCACATCTCATGCTAAAGGGAGGGTCTCAGGTTTGGAAGGGGGAGGATTTGGAAATCACATCTCATGTTATAGGAAGGATCTCAGGTTTGGTATTAGAAGCATTGAGACATCACATCTCATGCTATAGGAAGGGTCTCGGGATTGGAATGGGAAGGAGTTGGATATCACATCTCATGCTATAGGAAGGGTCTCAGATTTGGTATAAGCATTGAGATATCACATCTCATGCTATAGGAAGGGTCTCAGGATTGGAATGGGAAGGAGTTGTATATGACATCTCAGGCCATAGGAAGGGTCTCAGGTTTGGTATAAGCATTGAGATATCACATCTCTGCTATCGGAAGGGTCTCAGGATTGGAATGGGAATGAGTTGGATATCCCATCTCATGTTATAGGAAGAGTCTCAGGTTTGGTATTAGAAGCATTGAGATATCCCATCTCATGCTATAGGAAGGGTCTCAGGTTGGAATGGGAAGGAGTTGGATATCACATTTCATGTTATAGGAAGGGTCTCAGGATTGGAATTGGAAGGACTTGGCTATCATATCTCATGCTATAGGAAGGCTCTCAGGTTTGGAAGGGGAAAGAGTTGGATATCACATTTCATGTTAGAGGAAGGATCTCAGGTTTGGTATTAGAGGCCTTGAGATATCAAATCTCATGCTATAGGAAGGGTCTCAGGATTGGAATGGGAAGGAGTTGGATATCACATCTCATGCTATAGGAAGGGTCTCAGATTTGGTATAAGCATTGAGATATCACATCTCATGCTATAGGAAGTGTCTCAGGATTGGAATGGGAAGGAGTTGGATATCACATCTCATGTTTTAGGAAGGATCTCAGGTTTGGTATAAGCATTGAGATATCACATCTCTGCTATCGGAAGGGTCTCAGGATTGGAATGGGAAGGAGTTGGATATTCCCATCTCATGTTATAGGAAGGGTCTCAGGTTTGGTATTAGAAGCATTGAGATATCCCATCTCATGATATAGGAAGGGTCCCAGGATGGAATGGGAAGGAGTAGGATATCACATTTCATGTTATAGGAAGGGTCTCAGGATTGGAATGGGAAGGATTTGGATATCATATCTCATGCTATAGGAAGGCTATCAGGTTTGGAAGGGGAAAGAGTTGGATATCACATTTCATGTTAGAGGAAGGATCTCAGGTTTGGTATTAGAGGCCTTGAGATATCACATCTCATGCTATAGGAAGGGTCTCAGGATTGGAATGGGAAGGAGTTGGATATCACATCTCATGTTATAGGAAAGATCTCAGGTTTGGTATTAGAAGCAATGAGACATCACATCTCATGTTATAGGAAGGGTCTCAGGATTGGAATGGGAAGAAGTTGGATATCACATCTCATGCTATAGGAAGGGTCTCAGGTTTGGTATAAGCATTGAGATATCACATCTCATGCTATAGGAAGGGTCTCAGGATTGGAATGGGAAGGAGTTGTATATGACATCTCATGCCATAGGAAGGGTCTCAGGTTTGGTATAAGCATTGAGATATCACATCACATGCTATAGGAAGGGTCTCAGGATTGGAATGGGAAGGACTTGGATATCACATCTCATGCTATAGGCAGGGTCTCAGGTTTGGAAAGGGAAGGAGATGGATATCACATTTCATGTTAGAGGTAGGATCTCAGGTTTGGAATTAGAGGCATTGAGATATCACATCTCATGCTATCAGAAGGGTCTCAGGATTGGAATGGGAAGGAGTTGGATATCACATCTCATGCTAAAGGGAGGGTCTCAGGTTTGGAAGGGGGAGGATTTGGAAATCACATCTCATGTTATAGGAAGGATCTCAGGTTTGGTATTAGAAGCATTGAGATATCACATCTCATGCTATCGGAAGTATCTCAGGTTTGGTATTAGAGGCATTGAGATATCACATCTCATGCTATCATAAGGGTCTCAGGATTGGAATGGGAAGGAGTTGGATATCACATCTCATGTTATAGGAAGGATCTCAGGTTTGGTATTAGAAGCATTGAGGCATCACATCTCATGCTATAGGAAGGGTCTCAGGATTGGAATGGGAAGGAGTTGGATATCACATCTCATGCTATAGGAAGGGTCTCAGATTTGGTATAAGCATTGAGATATCACATCTCATGCTATAGGAAGGGTCTCAGGATTGGAATGGGAAGGAGTTGTATATGACATCTCAGGCCATAGGAAGGGTCTCAGGTTTGGTATAAGCATTGAGATATCACATCTCTGCTATCGGAAGGGTCTCAGGATTGGAATGGGAATGAGTTGGATATCCCATCTCATGTTATAGGAAGAGTCTCAGGTTGGAATGGGAAGGAGTTGGATATCACATTTCATGTTATAGGAAGGGTCTCAGGATTGGAATTGGAAGGACTTGGCTATCATATCTCATGCTATAGGAAGGCTCTCAGGTTTGGAAGGGGAAGGAGTTGGATATCACATTTCATGTTAGAGGAACGATCTCAGGTTTGGTATTAGAGGCCTTGAGATATCACATCTCATGCTATAGGAAGGGTCTCAGGATTGGAATGGGAAGGAGTTGGATATCACATCTCAAGCTAAAGGGACGGTCTCAGGTTTGGTATAAGCATTGTGATATCACATCTCATGCTATAGGAAGGGTCTCAGGATTGGAATGGGAAGGAGTTGGATATCACATCTCATGTTATAGGAAAGATCTCAGGTTTGGTATTAGAAGCATTGCGACATCACATCTCATGTTATAGGAAGGGTCCCAGGATTGGAATGGGAAGAAGTTGGATATCACATCTCATGCTATAAGAAGGGTCTCAGGTTTGGTATAAGCATTGAGATATCACATCTCATGCTATAGGAAGGGTCTCAGGTTTGGAATGGGAAGGAGTTGTATATGACATCTCATGCCATAGGAAGGGTCTCAGGTTTGGTATAAGCATTGAGATATCACATCACATGCTATAGGAAGGGTCTCAGGATTGGAATGGAAAGGACTTGGATATCACATCTCATGCTATAGGCAGGGTCTCAGGTTTGGAAAGGGAAGGAGATGGATATCACATTTCATGTTCGAGGTAGGATCTCAGGTTTGGTATTAGAGGCATTGAAATATCACATCTCATGCTATCAGAAGGGTCTCAGGATTGGAATGGGAAGGAGTTGGATATCACATCTCATGCTAAAGGGAGGGTCTCAGGTTTGGAAGGGGAAGGATTTGGAAATCACATCTCATGTTATAGGAAGGATCTCAGGTTTGGTATTAGAAGCATTGAGATATCACATCTCATGCTATCGTAAGTATCTCAGGTTTGGTATTAGAGGTATTGAGATATCACATCTCATGCTATCATAAGGGTCTCAGGATTGGAATGGGAAGGAGTTGGATATCACATCTCATGTTATAGGAAGGCTCTCTGGTTTGCAAGGGGAAGGAGTTGGATATCACATTTCATGTTAGAGGAACGATCTCAGGTTTGGTATTAGAGGCCTTGAGATATCACATCTCATGCTATAGGAAGGGTCTCAGGATTGGAATGGGAAGGAGTTGGATATCACATCTCAAGCTATAGGAACGGTCTCAGGTTTGGTATAAGCATTGTGATATCACATCTCATGCTATAGGAAGGGTCTCAGGATTGGAATGGGAAGGAGTTGGATATCACATCTCATGTTATAGGAAAGATCTCAGGTTTGGTATTAGAAGCATTGCGACATCACATCTCATGTTATAGGAAGGGTCTCAGGATTGGAATGGGAAGAAGTTGGATATCACATCTCATGCTATAGGAAGGGTCTCAGGTTTGGTATAAGCATTGAGATATCACATCTCATGCTATAGGAAGGGTCTCAGGATTGGAATGGGAAGGAGTTGTATATGACATCTCATGCCATAGGAAGGGTCTCAGGTTTGGTATAAGCATTGAGATATCACATCACATGCTATAGGAAGGGTCTCAGGATTGGAATGGAAAGGACTTGGATATCAAATCTCATGCTATAGGCAGGGTCCCAGGTTTGGAAAGGGAAGGAGATGGATATCACATTTCATGTTAGAGGTAGGATCTCAGGTTTGGTATTAGAGGCATTGAAATATCACATCTCATGCTATCAGATGGGTCTCAGGATTGGAATGGGAAGGAGTTGGATATCACATCTCATGCTAAAGGGAGGGTCTCAGGTTTGGAAGGGGAAGGATTTGGAAATCACATCTCATCTTATAGGAAGGATCTCAGGTTTGGTATTAGAAGCATTGAGATATCACATCTCATGCTATCGGAAGTATCTCAGGTTTGGTATTAGAGGCATTGAGATATCACATCTCATGCTATCATAAGGGTCTCAGGATTGGAATGGGAAGGAGTTGGATATCACATCTCATGTTATAGGAAGGATCTCAGGTTTGGTATTAGAAGCATTGAGACATCACATCTCATGCTATAGGAAGGGTCTCAGGATTGGAATGGGAAGGAGTTGGATATCACATCTCATGCTATAGGAAGGGTCTCAGATTTGGTATAAGCATTGAGATATCACATCTCATGCTATAGGAAGGGTCTCAGGATTGGAATGGGAAGGAGTTGTATATGACATCTCAGGCCATAGGAAGGGTCTCAGGTTTGGTAAAAGCATTGAGATATCACATCTCTGCTATCGGAAGGGTCTCAGGATTGGAATGGGAAGGAGTTGGATATCCCATCTCATGTTATAGGAAGGGTCTCAGGTTTGGTATTAGAAGCATTGAGACATCACATCTCATGTTATAGGAAGGGTCTCAGGATTGGAATGGGAAGAAGTTGGATATCACATCTCATGCTAAAGGGAGGGTCTCAGGTTTGGAAGGGGAAGGATTTGGAAATCACATCTCATCTTATAGGAAGGATCTCAGGTTTGGTATTAGAAGCATTGAGATATCACATCTCATGCTATCGGAAGTATCTCAGGTTTGGTATTAGAGGCATTGAGATATCACATCTCATGCTATCATAAGGGTCTCAGGATTGGAATGGGAAGGAGTTGGATATCACATCTCATGTTATAGGAAGGATCTCAGGTTTGGTATTAGAAGCATTGAGACATCACATCTCATGCTATAGGAAGGGTCTCAGGATTGGAATGGGAAGGAGTTGGATATCACATCTCATGCTATAGGAAGGGTCTCAGATTTGGTATAAGCATTGAGATATCACATCTCATGCTATAGGAAGGGTCTCAGGATTGGAATGGGAAGGAGTTGTATATGACATCTCAGGCCATAGGAAGGGTCTCAGGTTTGGTAAAAGCATTGAGATATCACATCTCATGCTATAGGAAGGGTCTCAGGATTGGAATGGGAAGGAGTTGTATATGACATCTCATGCCATAGGAAGGGTCTCAGGTTTGGACTAAGCATTGAGATATCACATCACATGCTATAGGAAGGGTCTCAGGATTGGAATGGGAAGGACTTGGATATCACAACTCATGCTATAGGCAGGGTCTCAGGTTTGGAAAGGGAAGGAGATGGATATCACATTTCATGTTAGAGGTAGGATCTCAGGTTTGGTATTAGAGGCATTGAAATATCAAATCTCATGCTATCAGAAGGGTCTCAGGATTGGAATGGGAAGGAGTTGGATATCACATCTCATGCTAAAGGTAGGGTCTCAGGTTTGGAAGTGGAAGGATTTGGAAATCACATCTCATGTTATAGGAAGGATCTCAGGTTTGGTATTAGAAGCATTGAGATATCACATCTCATGCTATCAGAAGTATCTCAGGTTTGGTATTAGAGGCATTGAGATATCACATCTCATGCTATCATAAGGGTCTCAGGATTGGAATGCGAAGGAGTTGGATATCACATCTCATGTTATAGGAAGGATCTCAGGTTTGGTATTAGAAGAATTGAGACATCACATCTCATGCTATAGGAAGGGTCTCAGGATTGGAATGGGAAGAAGTTGGATATCACATCTCATGCTATAGGAAGGGTCTCAGATTTGGTATAAGCATTGAGATATCACATCTAATGCTATAGGAAGGGTCTCAGGATTGGAATGGGAAGGAGTTGCATATGACATCTCAGGCCATAGGAAGGCTCTCAGGTTTGGTATAAGCATTGAGATATCACATCTCTGCTATCGGAAGGGTCTCAGGATTGGAATGGGAAGGAGTTGGATATCCCAAATCATGTTATAGGAAGGGTCTCAGGTTTGGTATTAGAAGCATTGAGATATCACATCTCATGCTATAGGAAGGGTCTCAGGATTGGAATGGGGAGGACTTGGATGTCACATCTCATGTTATAGGAAGGCTCTCAGGTTTGGAAGGGGAAGGAGTTGGATATCACATTTCATGTTAGAGGAACGATCTCAGGTTTGGTATTAGAGGCCTTGAGATATCACATCTCATGCTATAGGAAGGGTCTCAGGATTGGAATGGGAAGGAGTTGGATATCACATCTCAAGCTATAGGAACGGTCTCAGGTTTGGTATAAGCATTGTGATATCACATCTCATGCTATAGGAAGGGTCTCAGGATTGGAATGGGAAGGAGTTGGATATCACATCTCATGTTATAGGAAAGATCTCAGGTTTGGTATTAGAAGCATTGCGACATCACATCTCATGTTATAGGAAGGGTCTCAGGATTGGAATGGGAAGAAGTTGGATATCACATCTCATGCTATAGGAAGGGTCTCAGGTTTGGTATAAGCATTGAGATATCACATCTCATGCTATAGGAAGGGTCTCAGGATTGGAATGGGAAGGAGTTGTATATGACATCTCATGCCATAAGAAGGGTCTCAGGTTTGGTATAAGCATTGAGATATCACATCACATGCTATAGGAAGGGTCTCAGGATTGGAATGGAAAGGACTTGGATATCACATCTCATGCTATAGGCAGGGTCTCGGGTTTGGAAAGGGAAGGAGATGGATATCACATTTCATGTTAGAGGTAGGATCTCAGGTTTGGTATTAGAGGCATTGAAATATCACATGTCATGCTATCAGATGGGTCTCAGGATTGGAATGGGAAGGAGTTGGATATCACATCTCATGCTAAAGGGAGGGTCTCAGGTTTGGAAGGGGAAGGATTTGGAAATCACATCTCATGTTATAGGAAGGATCTCAGGTTTGGTATTAGAAGCATTGAGATATCACATCTCATGCTATCGGAAGTATCTCAGGTTTGGTATTAGAGGCATTGAGATATCACATCTCATGCTATCATAAGGGTCTCAGGATTGGAATGGGAAGGAGTTGGATATCACATCTCATGTTATAGGAAGGATCTCAGGTTTGGTATTAGAAGCATTGAGACATCACATCTCATGCTATAGGAAGGGTCTCAGGATTGGAATGGGAAGGAGTTGGATATCACATCTCATGCTATAGGAAGGGTCTCAGATTTGGTATAAGCATTGAGATATCACATCACATGCTATAGGAAGGGTCTCAGGATTGGAATGGGAAGGACTTGGATATCACATCTCATGCTATAGGCAGGGTCTCAGGTTTGGAAAGGGAAGGAGATGGATATCACATTTCATGTTAGAGGTAGGATCTCAGGTTTGGTATTAGAGGCATTGAAATATCACATCTCATGCTATCAGAAGGGTCTCAGGATTGGAATGGGAAGGAGTTGGATATCACATCTCATGCTAAAGGGAGGGTCTCAGGTTTGGAAGTGGAAGGATTTGGAAATCACATCTCATGTTATAGGAAGGATCTCAGGTTTGGTAATAGAAGCATTGAGATATCACATCTCATGCTATCATAAGGGTCTCAGGATTGGAATGGGAAGGAGTTGGATATCACATCTCATGTTATAGGAAGGATCTCAGGTTTGGTATTAGAAGAATTGAGACATCACATCTCATGCTATAGGAAGGGTCTCAGGATTGGAATGGGAAGAAGTTGGATATCACATCTCATGCTATAGGAAGGGTCTCAGATTTGGTATAAGCATTGAGATATCACATCTAATGCTATAGGAAGGGTCTCGGGATTGGAATGGGAAGGAGTTGCATATGACATCTCAGGCCATAGGAAGGGTCTCAGGTTTGGTATAAGCATTGAGATATCACATCTCTGCTATCGGAAGGGTCTCAGGATTGGAATGGGAAGGAGTTGGATATCCCAAATCATGTTATAGGAAGGGTCTCAGGTTTGGTATTAGAAGCATTGAGATATCACATCTCATGCTATAGGAAGGGTCTCAGGATTGGAATGGGGAGGACTTGGATGTCACATCTCATGTTATAGGAAGGCTCTCAGGTTTGGAAGGGGAAGGAGTTGGATATCACATTTCATGTTAGAGGAACGATCTCAGGTTTGGTATTAGAGGCCTTGAGATATCACATCTCATGCTATAGGAAGGGTCTCAGGATTGGAATGGGAAGGAGTTGGATATCACATCTCAAGCTATAGGAACGGTCTCAGGTTTGGTATAAGCATTGTGATATCACATCTCATGCTATAGGAAGGGTCTCAGGATTGGAATGGGAAGGAGTTGGATATCACATCTCATGTTATAGGAAAGATCTCAGGTTTGGTATTAGAAGCATTGCGACATCACATCTCATGTTATAGGAAGGGTCTCAGGATTGGAATGGGAAGAAGTTGGATATCACATCTCATGCTATAGGAAGGGTCTCAGGTTTGGTATAAGCATTGAGATATCACATCTCATGCTATAGGAAGGGTCTCAGGATTGGAATGGGAAGGAGTTGTATATGACATCTCATGCCATAGGAAGGGTCTCAGGTTTGGTATAAGCATTGAGATATCACATCACGTCCTATAGGAAGGGTCTCAGGATTGGAATGGAAAGGACTTGGATATCACATCTCATGCTATAGGCAGGGTCTCAGGTTTGGAAAGGGAAGGAGATGGATATCACATTTCATGTTAGAGGTAGGATCTCAGGTTTGGTATTAGAGGCATTGAAATATCACATCTCATGCTATCAGATGGGTCTCAGGATTGGAATGGGAAGGAGTTGGATATCACATCTCATGCTAAAGGGAGGGTCTCAGGTTTGGAAGGGGAAGGATTTGGAAATCACATCTCATGTTATAGGAAGGATCTCAGGTTTGGTATTAGAAGCATTGAGATATCACATCTCATGCTATCGGAAGTATCTCAGGTTTGGTATTAGAGGCATTGAGATATCACATCTCATGCTATCATAAGGGTCTCAGGATTGGAATGGGAAGGAGTTGGATATCACATCTCATGTTATAGGAAAGATCTCAGGTTTGGTATTAGAAGCATTGAGACATCACATCTCATGCTATAGGAAGGGTCTCAGGATTGGAATGGGAAGGAGTTGGATATCACATCTCATGCTATAGGAAGGGTCTCAGATTTGGTATAAGCATTGAGATATCACATCACATGCTATAGGAAGGGTCTCAGGATTGGAATGGGAAGGACTTGGATATCACATCTCATGCTATAGGCAGGGTCTCAGGTTTGGAAAGGGAAGGAGATGGATATCACATTTCATGTTAGAGGTAGGATCTCAGGTTCGGTATTAGAGGCATTGAAATATCACATCTCATGCTATCAGAAGGGTCTCATGATTGGAATGGGAAGGAGTTGGATATCACATCTCATGCTAAAGGGAGGGTCTCAGGTTTGGAAGTGGAAGGATTTGGAAATCACATCTCATGTTATAGGAAGGATCTCAGGTTTGGTAATAGAAGCATTGAGATATCACATCTCATGCTATCATAAGGGTCTCAGGATTGGAATGGGAAGGAGTTGGATATCACATCTCATGTTATAGGAAGGATCTCAGGTTTGGTATTAGAAGAATTGAGACATCACATCTCATGCTATAGGAAGGGTCTCAGGATTGGAATGGGAAGAAGTTGGATATCACATCTCATGCTATAGGAAGGGTCTCAGATTTGGTATAAGCATTGAGATATCACATCTAATGCTATAGGAAGGGTCTCAGGATTGGAATGGGAAGGAGTTGCATATGACATCTCAGGCCATAGGAAGGGTCTCAGGTTTGGTATAAGCATTGAGATATCACATCTCTGCTATCGGAAGGGTCTCAGGATTGGAATGGGAAGGAGTTGGATATCCCAAATCATGTTATAGGAAGGGTCTCAGGTTTGGTATTAGAAGCATTGAGATATCACATCTCATGCTATAGGAAGGGTCTCAGGATTGGAATGGGGAGGACTTGGATGTCACATCTCATGTTATAGGGAGGGTCTCAAGTTTGATATTAGAAGCATTGAGATAACAAATCTCATGATATCGGTAGGGTCTCAGGATTGGAATGGGAAGGAATTGGATATCACATCTCATGATAAAGGAAGGGTCTAAGGTTTGGAAGGGGAAGGATTTGGATATCACATCTCATGTTATAGGACGGGTCTCAGGTTTGGTATTAGAAGCATTGAGATATCAAGTCTCATGGTATAGGAAGGGTCTCAGAATTGGAATGGGAAGGAGTTGGATATCACATCTCAAGCTATAGGTAGGGTCTCAGGATTGGAATAGTAAGGAGTTTGATATCACATCTCATGCCATAGTATGGGTCTCAGGTTTGGTAGAAGCATTGGGATATCACATCTCATGTTATCGGAAGGGTATCAGTATTGGATTTGGAAGGAGTTGGATATCCCATCTCATGCTATAGGAAGGGTCTCAGGTTGGAATGGGAAGGAATTGGATATCACATTTCATGTTATAGGAAGGCTCTCAGGTTTGGAAGGGGAAGGAGTTGGATATCACATTTCATGTTAGAGGAAGGATCTCAGGTTTGGTATTAGAGGCCTTGAGATATCACATCTCATGCTATAGGAAGGGTCTCAGGATTGGAATGGGAAGGAGTTGGATATCACATCTCAAGCTATAGGAAGGGTCTCAGGTTTGGTATAAGCATTGAGATATCACATCTCATGCTATAGGAAGGGTCTCAGGATTGGAATGGGAAGGAGTTGGATATCACATCTCATGTTATAGGAAAGATCTCAGGTTTGGTATTAGAAGCATTGAGACATCACAAATCATGTTATAGGAAGGGTCTCAGGATTGGAATGGGAAGAAGTTGGATATCACATCTCATGCTATAGGAAGAGTCTCAGGTTTGGTATTAGAAGCATTGAGATATCCCCTCTCATGCTATAGGAAGGGTCTCACGTTGGAATGGGAAGGAGTTGGATATCACATTTCATGTTATAGGAAGGGTCTCAGGATTGGAATTGGAAGGACTTGGCTATCATATCTCATGCTATAGGAAGGCTCTCAGGTTTGGAAGGGGAAGGAGTTGGATATCACATTTCATGTTAGAGGAACGATCTCAGGTTTGGTATTAGAGGCCTTGAGATATCACATCTCATGCTATAGGAAGGGTCTCAGGATTGGAATGGGAAGGAGTTGGATATCACATCTCAAGCTAAAGGGACGGTCTCAGGTTTGGTATAAGCATTGTGATATCACATCTCAGGCTATAGGAAGGGTCTCAGGATTGGAATGGGAAGGAGTTGGATATCACATCTCATGTTATAGGAAAGATCTCAGGTTTGGTATTAGAAGCATTGCGACATCACATCTCATGTTATAGGAAGGGTCTCAGGATTGGAATGGGAAGAAGTTGGATATCACATCTCATGCTATAAGAAGGGTCTCAGGTTTGGTATAAGCATTGAGATATCACATCTCATGCTATATGAAGGGTCTCAGGTTTGGAATGGGAAGGAGTTGTATATGACATCTCATGCCATAGGAAGGGTCTCAGGTTTGGTATAAGCATTGAGATATCACATCACATGCTATAGGAAGGGTCTCAGGAATGGAATGGAAAGGACTTGGATATCACATCTCATGCTATAGGCAGGGTCTCAGGTTTGGAAAGGGAAGGAGATGGATATCACATTTCATGTTCGAGGTAGGATCTCAGGTTTGGTATTAGAGGCATTGAAATATCACATCTCATGCTATCAGAAGGGTCTCAGGATTGGAATGGGAAGGAGTTGGATATCACATCTCATGCTAAAGGGAGGGTCTCAGGTTTGGAAGGGGAAGGATTTGGAAATCACATCTCATGTTATAGGAAGGATCTCAGGTTTGGTATTAGAAGCATTGAGATATCACATCTCATGCTATCGTAAGTATCTCAGGTTTGGTATTAGAGGTATTGAGATATCACATCTCATGCTATCATAAGGGTCTCAGGATTGGAATGGGAAGGAGTTGGATATCACATCTCATGTTATAGGAAGGCTCTCTGGTTTGCAAGGGGAAGGAGTTGGATATCACATTTCATGTTAGAGGAACGATCTCAGGTTTGGTATTAGAGGCCTTGAGATATCACATCTCATGCTATAGGAAGGGTCTCAGGTTTGGTATAAGCATTGTGATATCACATCTCATGCTATAGGAAGGGTCTCAGGATTGGAATGGGAAGGAGTTGGATATCACATCTCATGTTATAGGAAAGATCTCAGGTTTGGTATTAGAAGCATTGCGACATCACATCTCATGTTATAGGAAGGGTCTCAGGATTGGAATGGGAAGAAGTTGGATATCACATCTCATGCTATAGGAAGGGTCTCCGGTTTGGTATAAGCATTGAGATATCACATCTCATGCTATAGGAAGGGTCTCAGGATTGGAATGGGAAGGAGTTGTATATGACATCTCATGCCATAGGAAGGGTCTCAGGTTTGGTATAAGCATTGAGATATCACATCACATGCTATAGGAAGGGTCTCAGGATTGGAATGGAAGGGACTTGGATTTCAAATCTCATGCTATAGGCAGGGTCCCAGGTTTGGAAAGGGAAGGAGATGGATATCACATTTCATGTTAGAGGTAGGATCTCAGGTTTGGTATTAGAGGCATTGAAATATCACATCTCATGCTATCAGATGGGTCTCAGGATTGGAATGGGAAGGAGTTGGATATCACATCTCATGCTAAAGGGAGGGTCTCAGGTTTGGAAGGGGAAGGATTTGGAAATCACATCTCATGTTATAGGAAGGATCTCAGGTTTGGTATTAGAAGCATTGAGATATCACATCTCATGCTATCGGAAGTATCTCAGGTTTGGTATTAGAGGCATTGAGATATCACATCTCATGCTATCATAAGGGTCTCAGGATTGGAATGGGAAGGAGTTGGATATCACATCTCATGTTATAGGAAGGATCTCAGGTTTGGTATTAGAAGCATTGAGACATCACATCTCATGCTATAGGAAGGGTCTCAGGATTGGAATGGGAAGGAGTTGGATATCACATCTCATGCTATAGGAAGGGTCTCAGATTTGGTATAAGCATTCAGATATCACATCTCATGCTATAGGAAGGGTCTCAGGATTGGAATGGGAAGGAGTTGTATATGACATCTCAGGCCATAGGAAGGGTCTCAGGTTTGGTAAAAGCATTGAGATATCACATCTCTGCTATCGGAAGGGTCTCAGGATTGGAATGGGAAGGAGTTGGATATCCCATCTCATGTTATAGGAAGGGTCTCAGGTTTGGTATTAGAAGCATTGAGACATCACATCTCATGTTATAGGAAGGGTCTCAGGATTGGAATGGGAAGAAGTTGGATATCACATCTCATGCTATAGGAAGGGTCTCAGGTTTGGTATAAGCATTGAGATATCACATCTCATGCTATAGGAAGGGTCTCAGGATTGGAATGGGAAGGAGTTGTATATGACATCTCATGCCATAGGAAGGGTCTCAGGTTTGGACTAAGCATTGAGATATCACATCACATGCTATAGGAAGGGTCTCAGGATTGGAATGGGAAGGACTTGGATATCACATCTCATGCTATAGGCAGGGTCTCAGGTTTGGAAAGGGAAGGAGATGGATATCACATTTCATGTTAGAGGTAGGATCTCAGGTTTGGTATTAGAGGCATTGAAATATCACATCTCATGCTATCAGAAGGGTCTCAGGATTGGAATGGGAAGGAGTTGGATATCACATCTCATGCTAAAGGTAGGGTCTCAGGTTTGGAAGTGGAAGGATTTGGAAATCACATCTCATGTTATAGGAAGGATCTCAGGTTTGGTATTAGAAGCATTGAGATATCACATCTCATGCTATCAGAAGTATCTCAGGTTTGGTATTAGAGGCATTGAGATATCACATCTCATGCTATCATAAGGGTCTCAGGATTGGAATGGGAAGGAGTTGGATATCACATCTCATGTTATAGGAAGGATCTCAGGTTTGGTATTAGAAGAATTGAGACATCACATCTCATGCTATAGGAAGGGTCTCAGGATTGGAATGGGAAGAAGTTGGATATCACATCTCATGCTATAGGAAGGGTCTCAGGTTTGGAAAGGGAAGGAGATGGATATCACATTTCATGTTAGAGGTAGGATCTCAGGTTTGGTATTAGAGGCATTGAAATATCACATCTCATGCTATCAGAAGGGTCTCAGGATTGGAATGGGAAGGAGTTGGATATCACATCTCATGCTAAAGGTAGGGTCTCAGGTTTGGAAGTGGAAGGATTTGGAAATCACATCTCATGTTATAGGAAGGATCTCAGGTTTGGTATTAGAAGCATTGAGATATCACATCTCATGCTATCAGAAGTATCTCAGGTTTGGTATTAGAGGCATTGAGATATCACATCTCATGCTATCATAAGGGTCTCAGGATTGGAATGGGAAGGAGTTGGATATCACATCTCATGTTATAGGAAGGATCTCAGGTTTGGTATTAGAAGAATTGAGACATCACATCTCATGCTATAGGAAGGGTCTCAGGATTGGAATGGGAAGAAGTTGGATATCACATCTCATGCTATAGGAAGGGTCTCAGATTTGGTATAAGCATTGAGATATCACATCTAATGCTATAGGAAGGGTCTCAGGATTGGAATGGGAAGGAGTTGCATATGACATCTCAGGCCATAGGAAGGCTCTCAGGTTTGGTATAAGCATTGAGATATCACATCTCTGCTATCGGAAGGGTCTCAGGATTGGAATGGGAAGGAGTTGGATATCCCAAATCATGTTATAGGAAGGGTCTCAGGTTTGGTATTAGAAGCATTGAGATATCACATCTCATGCTATAGGAAGGGTCTCAGGATTGGAATGGGGAGGACTTGGATGTCACATCTCATGTTATAGGAAGGCTCTCAGGTTTGGAAGGGGAAGGAGTTGGATATCACATTTCATGTTAGAGGAACGATCTCAGGTTTGGTATTAGAGGCCTTGAGATATCACATCTCATGCTATAGGAAGGGTCTCAGGATTGGAATGGGAAGGAGTTGGATATCACATCTCAAGCTATAGGAACGGTCTCAGGTTTGGTATAAGCATTGTGATATCACATCTCATGCTATAGGAAGGGTCTCAGGATTGGAATGGGAAGGAGTTGGATATCACATCTCATGTTATAGGAAAGATCTCAGGTTTGGTATTAGAAGCATTGCGACATCACATCTCATGTTATAGGAAGGGTCTCAGGATTGGAATGGGAAGAAGTTGGATATCACATCTCATGCTATAGGAAGGGTCTCAGGTTTGGTATAAGCATTGAGATATCACATCTCATGCTTAGGAAGGGTCTCAGGATTGGAATGGGAAGGAGTTGTATATGACATCTCATGCCATAGGAAGGGTCTCAGGTTTGGTATAAGCATTGAGATATCACATCACATGCTATAGGAAGGGTCTCAGGATTGGAATGGAAAGGACTTGGATATCACATCTCATGCTATAGGCAGGGTCTCAGGTTTGGAAAGGGAAGGAGATGGATATCACATTTCATGTTAGAGGTAGGATCTCAGGTTTGGTAATAGAGGCATTGAAATATCACATCTCATGCTATCAGATGGGTCTCAGGATTGGAATGGGAAGGAGTTGGATATCACATCTCATGCTAAAGGGAGGGTCTCAGGTTTGGAAGGGGAAGGATTTGGAAATCACATCTCATGTTATAGGAAGGATCTCAGGTTTGGTATTAGAAGCATTGAGATATCACATCTCATGCTATCGGAAGTATCTCAGGTTTGGTATTAGAGGCATTGAGATATCACATCTCATGCTATCATAAGGGTCTCAGGATTGGAATGGGAAGGAGTTGGATATCACATCTCATGTTATAGGAAGGATCTCAGGTTTGGTATTAAAAGCATTGAGACATCACATCTCATGCTATAGGAAGGGTCTCAGGATTGGAATGGGAAGGAGTTGGATATCACATCTCATGCTATAGGAAGGGTCTCAGATTTGGTATAAGCATTGAGATATCACATCACATGCTATAGGAAGGGTCTCAGGATTGGAATGGGAAGGACTTGGATATCACATCTCATGCTATAGGCAGGGTCTCAGGTTTGGAAAGGGAACGAGATGGATATCACATTTCATGTTAGAGGTAGGATCTCAGGTTTGGTATTAGAGGCATTGAAATATCACATCTCATGCTATCAGACGGGTCTCAGGATTGGAATGGGAAGGAGTTGGATATCACATCTCATGCTAAAGGGAGGGTCTCAGGTTTGGAAGTGGAAGGATTTGGAAATCACATCTCATGTTATAGGAAGGATCTCAGGTTTGGTAATAGAAGCATTGAGATATCACATCTCATGCTATCATAAGGGTCTCAGGATTGGAATGGGAAGGAGTTGGATATCACATCTCATGTTATAGGAAGGATCTCAGGTTTGGTATTAGAAGAATTGAGACATCACATCTCATGCTATAGGAAGGGTCTCAGGTTTGGAATGGGAAGAAGTTGGATATCACATCTCATGCTATAGGAAGGGTCTCAGATTTGGTATAAGCATTGAGATATCACATCTAATGCTATAGGAAGGGTCTCAGGATTGGAATGGGAAGGAGTTGCATATGACATCTCAGGCCATAGGAAGGGTCTCAGGTTTGGTATAAGCATTGAGATATCACATCTCTGCTATCGGAAGGGTCTCAGGATTGGAATGGGAAGGAGTTGCATATGACATCTCAGGCCATAAGAAGGGTCTCAGGTTTGGTATAAGCATTGAGATATCACATCTCTGCTATCGGAAGGGTCTCAGGATTGGAATGGGAAGGAGTTGGATATCCCAAATCATGTTATAGGAAGGGTCTCAGGTTTGGTATTAAAAGCATTGAGATATCACATCTCATGCTATAGGAAGGGTCTCAGGATTGGAATGGGGAGGACTTGGATGTCACATCTCATGTTATAGGGAGGGTCTCAAGTTTGATATTAGAAGCATTGAGATAACAAATCTCATGATATCGGTAGGGTCTCAGGATTGGAATGGGAAGGAATTGGATATCACATCTCATGATAAAGGAAGGGTCTAAGGTTTGGAAGGGGAAGGATTTGGATATCACATCTCATGTTATAGGACGGGTCTCAGGTTTGGTATTAGAAGCATTGAGATATCAAGTCTCATGGTATAGGAAGGGTCTCAGAATTGGAATGGGAAGGAGTTGGATATCACATCTCAAGCTATAGGTAGGGTCTCAGGATTGGAATAGTAAGGAGTTTGATATCACATCTCATGCCATAGTATGGGTCTCAGGTTTGGTAGAAGCATTGGGATATCACATCTCATGCTATCGGAAGGGTATCAGTATTGGATTTGGAAGGAGTTGGATATCCCATCTCATGCTATAGGAAGGGTCTCAGGTTGGAATGGGAAGGAATTGGATATCACATTTCATGTTATAGGAAGGCTCTCAGGTTTGGAAGGGGAAGGAGTTGGATATCCCATTTCATGTTAGAGGAAGGATCTCAGGTTTGGTATTAGAGGCCTTGAGATATCACATCTCATGCTATAGGAAGGGTCTCAGGATTGGAATGGGAAGGAGTTGGATATCACATCTCAAGCTATAGGAAGGGTCTCAGGTTTGGTATAAGCATTGAGATATCACATCTCATGCTATAGGAAGGGTCTCAGGATTGGAATGGGAAGGAGTTGGATATCACATCTCATGTTATAGGAAAGATCTCAGGTTTGGTATTAGAAGCATTGAGACATCACATCTCATGTTATAGGAAGGGTCTCAGGATTGGAATGGGAAGAAGTTGGATATCACATCTCATGCTATAGGAAGAGTCTCAGGTTTGGAAGGGGAAGGAGTTGGATATCCAATCTCATGTTATAGGACTGGTCTCGGGTTTGGTATTAGAAGCATTGAGATATCACATCGCATGCTGTAGGAAGGTTCTCAGGTTTGGAATGGGGAGGAATTGGATATCACATCTCATGTCATAGGAAGGATCTCAGGTTTGGTATTAGAAGCATTGAGATATCACATCTCATGCTATAGGAATGGTCTCAGGATTGGAATGGGAAGGAGTTGGATATTACACTCTTGCTATAGGAAGGGTCTCATGTTTGGAATGGGAAGGAGTTGGATATCACATATGCTATAGGAAGGGTCTCAGGTTTGGACCGGGAAGGAGTTGGATATCACATCTCATGTTATAGGAAGGGTCTCAGGTTTGGTATAAGCATTGAGATATCACATCTCTGCTGTCGGAAGTGTCTCAGGATTGGAATGGGAAGGAGTTGGATATCCCATCTCATGTTATAGGACGGGTCTCAGGTTTGTTATTAGAATCATTGAGATATCATATTGCATGCTGTAGGAAGGGTCTAAGGATTGGAATGGGAAGGACTTGGATATCACATCTCATGCTATAGGTAGGCTCTCAGGTTTGGAAAGGGAAGGAGTTGGATATCACATTTCATGTTAGAGGAAGGATCTCAGGTTTGGTATTAGAGGCATTGAGATATCACATCTCATGCTATAGGAAGAGTCTCAGGATTGGAATGGGAAGGAGTTGGATATCCCATCTCATGTTATAGGACGGGTCTCAGGTTTGTTATTAGAATCATTGAGATATCATATTGCATGCTGTAGGAAGGGTCTAAGGATTGGAATGGGAAGGACTTGGATATCACATCTCATGCTATAGGTAGGCTCTCAGGTTTGGAAAGGGAAGGAGTTGGATATCACATTTCATGTTAGAGGAAGGATCTCAGGTTTGGTATTAGAGGCATTGAGATATCACATCTCATGCTATAGGAAGAGTCTCAGGATTGGAATGGGAAGGAGTTGGATATCACATTTCATGCTATAGGAAGGGTCTCAGGTTTGGTATAAGCATTGAGATATCACATCTCATGCTATAGGAAGGGTCTCGGAATTGGAATGGGAAGGAGTTGGATATCACATCTCATGTTATAGGAAGGATCTCAGGTTTGGTATTAGAAGCATTGAGACATCACATCTCATGCTATAGGAAGGGTCTCAGGATTGGAATGGGAAGGAGTTGGATATCACATCTCATGCTATAGGAAGGGTCTCGGGTTTGGTATAAGCATTGAGATATCACATCTCATGCTATAGGAAGGGTCTCAGGATTGGAATGGGAAGGAGTTGTATATGACATCTCATGCCATAGGAAGGGTCTTAGGTTTGGTATAAGCATTGAGATATCACATCTCTGCTATCGGAAGGGTCTCAGGATTGGAATGGGAAGGAGTTGGATATCCCATCTCATGTTATAGGAAGAGTCTCAGGTTTGGTATTAGAAGCAATGAGACATCACATCGCATGTTGTAGGAAGGGTCTCAGGATTGGAATGGGAAGGACTTGGGTATCACATCTCATGCTATAGGGAGGGTCACAAGTTTGATATTAGAAGCATTGAGATATCACATCTCATGCTATAGAAAGGGTCTCAGGATTGGAATGGGAAGGAGTTGGATATCATATCTCATGCTATAGGAAGGGTCTCAGGTTTGGTATAAGCAGTGAGATATCACATCTCATGCTATAGGAAGTGTCTCAGGATTGGAATGGGAAGGAGTTGGATATCACATCTCATGTTATAGGAAGGATCTCAGGTTTGGTATAAGCATTGAGATATCACATCTCTGCTATCGGAAGGGTCTCAGGATTGGAATGGGAAGGAGTTGGATATTCCCATCTCATGTTATAGGAAGGGTCTCAGGTTTGGTATTAGAAGCATTGAGATATCACATCTCATGCTATAAGAAGGGTCTCAGGATTGGAATGGGAAGGACTTGGATATCACATCTCATGCTATAGGGAGGGTCTCAAGTTTGATATTAGAAGCATTGAGATATCACATCTCATGATATCGGAAGAGTCTCAGGATTGGAATGTGAAGGAGTTGGATATCACATCTCATGATAAAGGAAGGGTCTAAGGTTTGGAAGGGGAAGGATTTGGATATCACATCTCATGTTATAGGACGGGTCTCAGGTTTGGTATTAGAAGCATTGAGATATCAAGTCTCGTTGTATAGGAAGGGTCTCAGAATTGGAATGGGAAGGAGTTGGATATCACATCTCAAGCTATAGGAAGGGTCACAGGATTGGAATGGGAAGGAGTTTGATATCACATCTCATGCCATAGTATGGGTCTCAGGTTTGGTAGAAGCATTGGGATATCACATCTCATGCTATCGGAAGGGTATCAGGATTGGATTTGGAAGGAGTTGGATATCCCATCTCATGCTATAGGAAGGGTCTCAGGTTGGAATGGGAAGGAGTTGGATATCACATCTCATGTTATAGGAAGGGTCTCAGGATTGGAATGGGAAGGACTTGGATATCACATCTCATGCTATAGGAAGGCTCTCAGGTTTGCAACGGGAAAGAGTTGGATATCACATTTCATGTTAGAGGTAGGATCTCAGGTTTGGTATTAGAGGCATTGATATATCACATCTCATGCTATCAGAAGAGTCTCAGAATTGGAATGGGAAGGAGTTGGATATCACATCTCATGCCATAGTATGGGTCTCAGGTTTGGTAGAAGCATTGGGATATCACATCTCATGCTATCGGAAGGATTTCAGGATTGGATTTGGAAGGAGTTGGATATCCCATCTCATGCTATAGGAAGGGTCTCAGGTTGGAATGGGAAGGAGTTTGATATCACATCTCATGCCATAGTATGGGTCTCAGGTTTGGTAGAAGCATTGGGATATCACATCTCATGCTATCGGAAGGGTATCAGGATTGGATTTGGAAGGAGTTGGATATCCCATCTCATGCTATAGGAAGGGTCTCAGGTTGGAATGGGAAGGAGTTGGATATCACATCTCATGTTATAGGAAGGGTCTCAGGATTGGAATGGAAAGGACTTGGATATCATATCTCATGCTATAGGAAGGCTCTCAGGTTTGGAAGGGGAAGGAGTTGGATATCACATTTCATGTTAGAGGAAGGATCTCAGGTTTGGTATTAGAGGCATTGAGATATCACATCTCATGCTATAGGAAGGGTCTCAGGATTGGAATGGGAAGGAGTTGGATATCACATCTCAAGCTATAGGAAGGGTCTCAGGTTGGGTATAAGCATTGAGATATCACATCTCATGCTATAGGAATGGTCTCAGGATTGGAATGGGAAGGAGATGGATATCACATCTCATGTTATAGGAAAGATCTCAGGTTTGGTATTAGAAGCATTGAGATATCACATCTCATGCTATAAGCAGGGTCTCAGGATTGGAATGGGAAGGAGTTGTATATGGCATCTCATGCCATAGGAAGGGTCTCCGGTTTGGTATAAGCATTGAGACATCACATCTCATGCTATAGGAAGGGTCTCAGGATTGGAATGGGAAGGACTTGGATATCACATCTCATGCTATAGGCAGGATCTCAGGTTTGGAAAGGGAAGGAGTTGGATATCATATTTCATGTTAGAGGTAGGATCTCAGGTTTGGTATTAGAGGCATTGAGATATCACATCTCATGCTATCAGAAGGGTCTCAGGATTGGAATGGGAAGGAGTTGGATATCACATCTCATGCTAAAGGGAGGGTCTCAGGTTTGGAAGGGTAAGGATTTGGATATCACATCTCATGTTATAGGAAGGATCTCAGGTTTGGTATTAGAAGCAATGAGATATCACATCTCATGCTATCGGAAGTATCTCAGGTTTGGTATTAGAGGCATTGAGATATCACATCTCATGCTATCATAAGGGTCTCAGGATTGGAATGGGAAGGAATTGGATATCACATTTCATGCTAAAGGGAGGGTCTCAAGTTTGGAAGGGGAAGGATTTGGATATCACATCACATGTTATAAGAAGGATCTCAGGTTTGGTATTAGAAGCATTGAGATATCACATCTCATGCTATCGGAAGGGTCTCAGGATTGGAATGGGAAGGAGTTGGATATCACATCTTATGCTATAGGAAGGGTCTCAGGTTTGGAACGGGAAGGAGTTGGATATCACATCTCATGTTATAGGAAGAGTCTCAGGTTTGGTATAAGCATTGAGATATCACATCTCTGCAATCGGAAGTGTCTCAGGATTGGGATGGGAAGGAGTTGGATATCACATCTCATGCTATAGGAAGGGTCTCAGGTTTGGAACGGGAAGGAGTTGGATATCCCATCTCATGTTATAGGACGGGTCTCAGGTTTGGTATTAGAAGCATTGAGATATCACATCGCATGCTGTAGGAAGGGTCTGAGGATTGGAATGGGAAGGATTTGGATATTACATTCTTGCTATAGGAAGGGTCTCATGTTTGGAATGGGAAGGAGTTGGATATCACATATGCTATAGGAAGGGTCTCAGGTTTGGAACGGGAAGGAGTTGGATATCACATCTCATGCTATAGGAAGGGTCTCAGGTTTGGAATAAGCATTGAGATATCACATCTCTGCTATCGGAGTGTCTCAGGATTGGAATGGGAAGGAGTTGGATATCACATCTCATGTTATAGGACGGGTCTCAGGTTTGTTATTAGAATCATTGAGATATCATATTGTATGCTGTAGGAAGGGTCTAAGGATTGGAATGGGAAGGTCTTGGATATCACATCTCATGCTATAGGTAGGCTCTCAGGTTTGGAAAGGGAAGGAGTTGGATATCACATTTCATGTTAGAGGAAGGATTTCAGGTTTGGTATTAGAGGCATTGAGATATCACATCTCATGCTATAGGAAGGGTCTCAGGATTGGAATGGGAAGGAGTTGCATATGACATCTCAGGCCATAGGAAGGGTCTCAGGTTTGGTATAAGCATTGAGATATCACATCTCTGCTATCGGAAGGGTCTCAGGATTGGAATGGGAAGGAGTTGGATATCCCAAATCATGTTATAGGAAGGGTCTCAGGTTTGGTATTAGAAGCATTGAGATATCACATCTCATGCTATAGGAAGGGTCTCAGGATTGGAATGGGGAGGACTTGGATGTCACATCTCATGTTATAGGGAGGGTCTCAAGTTTGATATTAGAAGCATTGAGATAACAAATCTCATGATATCGGAAGGGTCTCAGGATTGGAATGGGAAGGAATTGGATATCACATCTCATGATAAAGGAAGGGTCTAAGGTTTGGAAGGGGATGGATTTGGATATCACATCTCATGTTATAGGACGGGTCTCAGGTTTGGTATTAGAAGCATTGAGATATCAAGTCTCATGGTATAGGAAGGGTCTCAGAATTGGAATGGGAAGGAGTTGGATATCACATCTCAAGCTATAGGTAGGGTCTCAGGATTGGAATGGGAAGGAGTTTGATATCACATCTCATGCCATAGTATGGGTCTCAGGTTTGGTAGAAGCATTGGGATATCACATCTCATGCTATCGGAAGGGTATCAGTATTGGATTTGGAAGGAGTTGGATATCCCATCTCATGCTATAGGAAGGGTCTCAGGTTGGAATGGGAAGGAATTGGATATCACATTTCATGTTATAGGAAGGCTCTCAGGTTTGGAAGGGGAAGGAGTTGGATATCACATTTCATGTTAGAGGAAGGATCTCAGGTTTGGTATTAGAGGCCTTGAGATATCACATCTCATGCTATAGGAAGGGTCTCAGGATTGGAATGGGAAGGAGTTGGATATCACATCTCAAGCTATAGGAAGGGTCTCAGGTTTGGTATAAGCATTGAGATATCACATCTCATGGGGTCTCAGGGTCTCAGGATTGGAATGGGAAGGAGTTGGATATCACATCTCATGTTATAGGAAAGATCTCAGGTTTGGTATTAGAAGCATTGAGACATCACATCTCATGTTATAGGAAGGGTCTCAGGATTGGAATGGGAAGAAGTTGGATATCACATCTCATGCTATAGGAAGAGTCTCAGGTTTGGAAGGGGAAGGAGTTGGATATCCAATCTCATGTTATAGGACTGGTCTCGGGTTTGGTATTAGAAGCATTGAGATATCACATTGCATGCTGTAGGAAGGTTCTCAGGTTTGGAATGGGGAGGAATTGGATATCACATCTCATGTCATAGGAAGGATCTCAGGTTTGGTATTAGAAGCATTGAGATATCACATCTCATGCTATAGGAATGGTCTCAGGATTGGAATGGGAAGGAGTTGGATATTACACTCTTGCTATAGGAAGGGTCTCATGTTTGGAATGGGAAGGAGTTGGATATCACATATGCTATAGGAAGGGTCTCAGGTTTGGACCGGGAAGGAGTTGGATATCACATCTCATGTTATAGGAAGGGTCTCAGGTTTGGTATAAGCATTGAGATATCACATCTCTGCTATCGGAAGTGTCTCAGGATTGGAATGGGAAGGAGTTGGATATCCCATCTCATGTTATAGGACGGGTCTCAGGTTTGTTATTAGAATCATTGAGATATCATATTGCATGCTGTAGGAAGGGTCTAAGGATTGGAATGGGAAGGAGTTGGATATCACATCTTATGCTATAGGAAGGGTCTCAGGTTTGGAACGGGAAGGAGTTGGATATCACATCTCATGTTATAGGAAGAGTCTCAGGTTTGGTATAAGCATTGAGATATCACATCTCTGCAATCGGAAGTGTCTCAGGATTGGGATGGGAAGGAGTTGGATATCACATCTCATGCTATAGGAAGGGTCTCAGGTTTGGAACGGGAAGGAGTTGGATATCCCATCTCATGTTATAGGACGGGTCTCAGGTTTGGTATTAGAAGCATTGAGATATCACATCGCATGCTGTAGGAAGGGTCTGAGGATTGGAATGGGAAGGAGTTGGATATTACATTCTTGCTATAGGAAGGGTCTCATGTTTGGAATGGGAAGGAGTTGGATATCACATATGCTATAGGAAGGGTCTCAGGTTTGGAAAGGGAAGGAGTTGGATATCACATCTCATGCTATAGGAAGGGTCTCAGGTTTGGAATAAGCATTGAGATATCACATCTCTGCTATCGGAAGTGTCTCAGGATTGGAATGGGAAGGAGTTGGATATCACATCTCATGTTATAGGACGGGTCTCAGGTTTGTTATTAGAATCATTGAGATATCATATTGTATGATGTAGGAAGGGTTTAAGGATTGGAATGGGAAGGTCTTGGATATCACATCTCATGCTATAGGTAGGCTCTCAGGTTTGGAAAGGGAAGGAGTTGGATATCACATTTCATGTTAGGGGAAGGATTTCAGGTTTGTATTAGAGGCATTGAGATATCACATCTCATGCTATAGGAAGGGTCTCAGGATTGGAATGGGAAGGAGTTGCATATGACATCTCAGGCCATAGGAAGGGTCTCAGGTTTGGTATAAGCATTGAGATATCACATCTCTGCTATCGGAAGGGTCTCAGGATTGGAATGGGAAGGAGTTGGATATCCCAAATCATGTTATAGGAAGGGTCTCAGGTTTGGTATTAGAAGCATTGAGATATCACATCTCATGCTATAGGAAGGGTCTCAGGATTGGAATGGGGAGGACTTGGATGTCACATCTCATGTTATAGGGAGGGTCTCAAGTTTGATATTAGAAGCATTGAGATAACAAATCTCATGATATCGGAAGGGTCTCAGGATTGGAATGGGAAGGAATTGGATATCACATCTCATGATAAAGGAAGGGTCTAAGGTTTGGAAGGGGAAGGATTTGGATATCACATCTCATGTTATAGGACGGGTCTCAGGTTTGGTATTAGAAGCATTGAGATATCAAGTCTCATGGTATAGGAAGGGTCTCAGAATTGGAATGGGAAGGAGTTGGATATCACATCTCAAGCTATAGGTAGGGTCTCAGGATTGGAATGGGAAGGAGTTTGATATCACATCTCATGCCATAGTATGGGTCTCAGGTTTCGTAGAAGCATTGGGATATCACATCTCATGCTATCGGAAGGGTATCAGTATTGGATTTGGAAGGAGTTGGATATCCCATCTCATGCTATAGGAAGGGTCTCAGGTTGGAATGGGAAGGAATTGGATATCACATTTCATGTTATAGGAAGGCTCTCAGGTTTGGAAGGGGAAGGAGTTGGATATCACATTTCATGTTAGAGGAAGGATCTCAGGTTTGGTATTAGAGGCCTTGAGATATCACATCTCATGCTATAGGAAGGGTCTCAGGATTGGAATGGGAAGGAGTTGGATATCACATCTCAAGCTATAGGAAGGGTCTCAGGTTTGGTATAAGCATTGAGATATCACATCTCATGCTATAGGAAGGGTCTCAGGATTGGAATGGGAAGGAGTTGGATATCACATCTCATGTTATAGGAAAGATCTCAGGTTTGGTATTAGAAGCATTGAGACATCACATCTCTCATGTTATAGGAAGGGTCTCAGGATTGGAATGGGAAGAAGTTGGATATCACATCTCATGCTATAGGAAGAGTCTCAGGTTTGGAAGGGGAAGGAGTTGGATATCCAATCTCATGTTATAGGACTGGTCTCGGGTTTGGTATTAGAAGCATTGAGATATCACATCGCATGCTGTAGGAAGGTTCTCAGGTTTGGAATGGGGAGGAATTGGATATCACATCTCATGTCATAGGAAGGATCTCAGGTTTGGTATTAGAAGCATTGAGATATCACATCTCATGCTATAGGAATGGTCTCAGGATTGGAATGGGAAGGAGTTGGATATTACACTCTTGCTATAGGAAGGGTCTCATGTTTGGACCGGGAAGGAGTTGGATATCACATCTCATGTTATAGGAAGGGTCTCAGGTTTGGTATAAGCATTGAGATATCACATCTCTGCTATCGGAAGTGTCTCAGGATTGGAATGGGAAGGAGTTGGATATCCCATCTCATGTTATAGGACGGGTCTCAGGTTTGTTATTAGAATCATTGAGATATCATATTGCATGCTGTAGGAAGGGTTTAAGGATTGGAATGGGAAGAACTTGGATATCACATCTCATGCTATAGGTAGGCTCTCAGGTTTGTAAAGGGAAGGAGTTGGATATCACATTTCATGTTAGAGGAAGGATCTCAGGTTTGGTATTAGAGGCATTGAGATATCACATCTCATGCTATAGGAAGAGTCTCAGGATTGGAATGGGAAGGAGTTGGATATCACATCTCATGCTATAGGAAGGGTCTCAGGTTTGGTATAAGCATTGAGATATCACATCTCATGCTATAGGAAGGGTCTCGGGATTGGAATGGGAAGGAGTTGGATATCACATCTCATGTTATAGGAAGGATCTCAGGTTTGGTATTAGAAGCATTGAGACATCACATCTCATGCTATAGGAAGGATCTCAGGTTTGGTATTAGAAGCATTGAGACATCACATCTCATGCTATAGGAAGGGTCTCAGGATTGGAATGGGAAGGAGTTGGATATCACATCTCATGCTATAGGAAGGGTCTCAGGTTTGGTATAAGCATTGAGATATCACATCTCATGCTATAGGAAGGGTCTCAGGATTGGAATGGGAAGGAGTTGTATATGACATCTCATGCCATAGGAAGGGTCTTAGGTTTGGTATAAGCATTGAGATATCACATCTCTGCTATCGGAAGGGTCTCACGATTGGAATGGGAAGGAGTTGGATATCCCATCTCATGTTATAGGAAGAGTCTCAGGTTTGGTATTAGAAGCATTGAGACATCACATCGCATGCTGTAGGAAGGGTCTCAGGATTGGAATGGGAAGGACTTGGGTATCACATCTCATGCTATAGGGAGGGTCTCAAGTTTGATATTAGAAGCATTGAGATATCACATCTCATGCTATAGTAAGGGTCTCAGGATTGGAATGGGAAGGAGTTGGATATCACATCTCATGCTATAGGAAGGGTCTCAGGTTTGGTATAAGCAGTGAGATATCACATCTCATGCTATAGGAAGTGTCTCAGGATTGGAATGGGAAGGAGTTGGATATCACATCTCATGCTATAGGAAGGGTCTCAGGTTTGGTATAAGCAGTGAGATATCACATCTCTGCTATCGGAAGGGTCTCAGGATTGGAATGGGAAGGAGTTGGATATTCCCATCTCATGTTATAGGAAGGGTCTCAGGTTTGGTATTAGAAGCATTGAGATATCACATCTCATGCTATAGGAAGGGTCTCAGGATTGGAATGGGAAGGACTTGGATATCACATCTCATGCTATAGGGAGGGTCTCAAGTTTGATATTAGAAGCATTGAGATATCACATCTCATGATATCGGAAGAGTCTCAGGATTGGAATGGGAAGGAGTTGGATATCACATCTCATGATAAAGGAAGGGTCTGAGGTTTGGAAGGGGAAGGATTTGGATATCACATCTCATGTTATAGGACGGCTCTCAGGTTTGGTATTAGAAGCATTGAGATATCAAGTCTCATTGTATAGGAAGGGTCTCAGAATTGGAATGGGAAGGAGTTGGATATCACATCTCAAGCTATAGGAAGGGTCACAGGATTGGAATGGGAAGGAGTTTGATATCACATCTCATGCCATAGTATGGGTCTCAGGTTTGGTAGAAGCATTGGGATATCACATCTCATGCTATCGGAAGGGTATCAGGATTGGATTTGGAAGGAGTTGGATATCCCATCTCATGCTATAGGAAGGGTCTCAGGTTGGAATGGGAAGGAGTTGGATATCACATCTCATGTTATAGGAAGGGTCTCAGGATTGGAATGGGAAGGACTTGGATATCACATCTCATGCTATAGGAAGGCTCTCAGGTTTGCAACGGGAAAGAGTTGGATATCACATTTCATGTTAGAGGTAGGATCTCAGGTTTGGTATTAGAGGCATTGATATATCACATCTCATGCTATCAGAAGAGTCTCAGAATTGGAATGGGAAGGAGTTGGATATCACATCTCATGCCATAGTATGGGTCTCAGGTTTGGTAGAAGCATTGGGATATCACATCTCATGCTATCGGAAGGATTTCAGGATTGGATTTGGAAGGAGTTGGATATCCCATCTCATGCTATAGGAAGGGTCTCAGGTTAGAATTGGAAGCAGTTTGATATCACATCTCATGCCATAGTATGGGTCTCAGGTTTGGTAGAAGCATTGGGATATCACATCTCATGCTATCGGAAGTGTATCAGGATTGGATTTGGAAGGAGTTGGATATCCCATCTCATGCTATAGGAAGGGTCTCAGGTTGGAATGGGAAGGAGTTGGATATCACATCTCATGTTATAGGAAGGGTCTCAGGATTGGAATGGAAAGGACTTGGATATCATATCTCATGCTATAGGAAGGCTCTCAGGTTTGGAAGGGGAAGGAGTTGGATATCACATTTCATGTTAGAGGAAGGATCTCAGGTTTGGTATTAGAGGCATTGAGATATCACATCTCATGCTATAGGAAGGGTCTCAGTATTGGAATGGGATGGAGTTGGATATCACATCTCAAGCTATAGGAAGGGTCTCAGGTTTGGTATAAGCATTGAGATATCACATCTCATGCTATAGGAATGGTCTCAGGATTGGAATGGGAAGGAGTTGGATATCACATCTCATGTTATAGGAAAGATCTCAGGTTTGGCATTAGAAGCATTGAGATATCACATCTCATGCTATAAGCAGGGTCTCAGGATTGGAATGGGAAGGAGTTGTATATGGCATCTCATGCCATAGGAAGGGTCTCAGGTTTGGTATAAGCATTGAGATATCACATCTCATGCTATAGGAAGGGTCTCAGGATTGGAATGGGAAGGACTTGGATATCACATCTCATGCTATAGGCAGGATCTCAGGTTTGGAAAGGGAAGGAGTTGGATATCATATTTCATGTTAGAGGTAGGATCTCAGGTTTGGTATTAGAGGCATTGAGATATCACATCTCATGCTATCAGAAGGGTCTCAGGATTGGAATGGGAAGGAGTTGGATATCACATCTCATGCTAAAGGGAGGGTCTCAGGTTTGGAAGGGGAAGGATTTGGATATCACATCTCATGTTATAGGAAGGATCTCAGGTTTGGTATTAGAAGCATTGAGATATCACATCTCATGCTATCGGAAGTATCTCAGGTTTGGTATTAGAGGCATTGAGATATCACATCTCATGCTATCATAAGGGTCTCAGGATTGGAATGGGAAGGAGTTGGATATCACATTTCATGCTAAAGGGAGGGTCTCAGGTTTGGAAGGGGAAGGATTTGGATATCACATCATATGTTATAAGAAGGATCTCAGGTTTGGTATTAGAAGCATTGAGATATCACATCTCATGCTATCGGAAGGGTCTCAGGATTGGAATGGGAAGGAGTTGGATATCACATCTTATGCTATAGGAAGGGTCTCAGGTTTGGAACGGGAAGGATTTGGATATCACATCTCATGTTATAGGAAGAGTCTCAGGTTTGGTATAAGCATTGAGATATCACATCTCTGCAATCGGAAGTGTCTCAGGATTGGGATGGGAAGGAGTTGGATATCACATCTCATGCTATAGGAAGGGTCTCAGGTTTGGAACGGGAAGGAGTTGGATATCCCATCTCATGTTATAGGACGGGTCTCAGGTTTGGTATTAGAAGCATTGAGATATCACATCGCATGCTGTAGGAAGGGTCTCAGGATTGGAATGGGAAGGAGTTGGATATTACATTCTTGCTATAGGAAGGGTCTCATGTTTGGAATGGGAAGGAGTTGGATATCACATATGCTATAGGAAGGGTCTCAGGTTTGGAACGGGAAGGAGTTGGATATCACATCTCATGCTATAGGAAGGGTCTCAGGTTTGGAATAAGCATTGAGATATCACATCTCTGCTATCGGAAGTGTCTCAGGATTGGAATGGGAAGGAGTTGGATATCACATCTCATGTTATAGGACGGGTCTCAGGTTTGTTATTAGAATCATTGAGATATCATATTGTATGCTGTAGGAAGGGTCTAAGGATTGGAATGGGAAGGTCTTGGATATCACATCTCATGCTATAGGTAGGCTCTCAGGTTTGGAAAGGGAAGGAGTTGGATATCACATTTCATGTTAGAGGAAGGATCTCAGATTTGGTATTAGAGGCATTGAGATATCACATCTCATGCTATAGGAAGGGTCTCAGGATTGGAATGGGAAGGAGTTGGATATCACATCTCATGCTATAGGAAGGGTCTCAGGTTTGGTATGAACATTGAGATATCACATCTCATGCTATAGGAAGGGTCTCAGGATTGGAATGGGAAGGAGTTGGATATCACATCTGATGTTATAGGAAGGATCTCAGGTTTGGTATTAGAAGCATTGAGACATCACATCTCATGCTATAGGAAGGGTCTCAGGATTGAAATGGGAAGGAGTTGGATATCACATCTCATGCTATAGGAAGGGTCTCAGGTTTGGTATAAGCATTGAGATATCACATCTCATGCTATAGGAAGGGTCTCAGGATTGGAATGGGAAGGAGTTGTATATGACATCTCATGCTATAGGAAGGGTCTCAGGTTTGGTATAAGCATTGAGATATCACATCTCTGCTATCGGAAGGGTCTCAGGATTGGAATGGGAAAGAGTTGGATATCCCATCTCATGTTATAGGAAGAGTCTCGGGTTTGGTATTAGAAGCATTGAGATATCACATCTCATGCTATAGGAAGTGTCTCAGGATTGGAATGGGAAGGAGTTTGATATCACATCTCATGCCATGTATGGGTCTCAGGTTTTGTAGAAGCATTGGGATATCACATCTCATGCTATCGGAAGGGTATCAGGATTGGATTTGGAAGGAGTTGGATATCCCATCTCATGCTATAGGAAGGGTCTCAGGTTGGAATGGGAAGGAATTGGATATCACATCTCATGTTATAGGAAGGGTATCAGGATTGGAATGGGAAGGACTTGGATATCACATCTCATGCTATAGGAAGGCTATCAGGTTTGGAAGGGGAAGGAGTTGCATATCAAATTTCATTTTAGAGGTAGGATCTCAGGTTTGGTATTAGAGGCATTGAGATATCACATCTCATGCTATAGGAAGGGTCTCACGATTGGAATGGGAAGGATTTGGATATCACATCTCATGCTATAGGAAGGGTCTCAGGTTTGGTATAAGCATTGAGATATCACATCTCATGCTATAGAAACGGTCTCAAGATTGTAATGGGAAGGAGTTGGATATCACATCTCATGTTATAGGAAGGATCTCAGATTTGGTATTAGAAGCATTGAGACATCCCATCTCATGCTATAGGAAGGGTCTCAGGATTGGAATGGGAAGGAGTTGTATATCACATCTCATGTTATAGGAAGGGTCTCAGGATTGGAATGGGAAGCACTTCGATATCACATCTCATGTTATAGGAAGGCTCCCAGGTTTAGAAGGGGAAGGAGTTGGATATCACATTTCATGTTAGAGGTAGGATCTCAGGTTTGGTATTAGAGGCATTGAGATATAACATCTCATGCTATCAGAAGGGTCTCAGGATTGGAATGGGAAGGAGTTGGATATCACATCTCATGCTAAAGGGAGGGTCTCAGGTTTGGAAGGGGAAGGATTTGGATATCACATCTCATGCTATAGGAAGGGTCTCAGGATTGGAATGGGAAGGATTTGGATATCACTTCTCATGCTATAGGAAGGGTCTCAGGTTTGGTATAAGCATTGAGATATCACATCTCATGCTATAGGAAGGGTCTCAGGATTGGAATGGGAAGGAGTTGGATATCACATCTCATGCTATAGGTAGGCTCTCAGTTTTGGAAAGGGAAGGTTTTGGATATCACATCTCATGCTATAGGAAGGGTCTCACGATTGGAATGGGAAGGATTTGGATATCACATCTCATGCTATAGGAAGGGTCTCAGGATTGGAATGGGAAGGAGTTGGATATCACATCTCATGCTATAGGAAGGGTCTCAGGAATGGAATGGGAAGGAGTTTTATATGACATCTCATGCCATAGGAAGGATCTCAGGTTTGGTATTAGAAGCATTGAGACATCACATCTCATGTTATAGGAAGGGTCTCAGGATTGGAATGGGAAGGAGTTGGATATCACATCTCATGCTATAGGAAGGGTCTCAGGTTTGGTATAAGCATTGAGATATCACATCCCATGCTATAGGAAGGGTCTCAGGATTGGAATGGGAAGGAGTTGTATATGACATCTCATGCCATAGGAAGGGTCTCAGGTTTGGTATCAGCATTGAGATATCACATCTCTGCTATCGGAAGGGTCTCAGGATTGGAATGGGAAGGAGTTGGATATCCCATCTTATGTTATAGGAAGGGTCTCAGGTTTGGTATTAGAAGCATTGAGATATCACATCTCATGCTATAGGAAGGGTCTCAGGATTGGAATGGGAAGGACTTGAATATCCCATCTCATGCTATAGGGAGGCTCTCACGTTTGGAAAGGGAAGGAGTTGGATATCACATTTCATGTTAGAGGTAGGATCTCAGGTTTGGTATTAGAGGCATTGAATATCACATCTCATGCTATCAGAAGGGTCTCAGGATTGGAATGGGAAGGAGTTGGATATCACATCTCATGCTAAAGGGAGGGTCTCAGGTTTGGAAGGGGAAGGATTTTGATATCACATCTCATGTTATAGGAAGGATCTCAGGTTTGGTATTAGAGGGATTGAGATATCACATCTCATGCTATCGGAAGGGTATCAGGATTGGATTTGGAAGTAGTTGGATATCCCATCTCATGCTATAGGAAGGGTCTCAGGTTGGAATGGGAAGGAGTTGGATATCACATATCATGTTATAGGAAGGGTCTCAGGATTGGAATGGGAAATACTTCGATATCACATCTCATGCTATAGGAAGGCTCTCAGGTTTGCAAGGGGAAGGAGTTGGATATCACATTTCATGTTAGAGGTAGGATCTCAGGTTTGGTATTAGAGGCATTGAGATATCACATCTCATGCTATCAGAAATGTCTCAGGATTGGAATGGGAAGGAGTTGCATATCACATCTCATGCTAAAGGGAGGGTCTCTGGTTTGGAAGGGGAAGGATTTGGATATCACATCTCATGTTATAGGAAGGATCTCAGGTTTGGTATTAGAAGCATTGAGATATCACATCTCATGCTATAGGAAGGGTCTCAGGTTTGGAATGGGAAGGAATTGGATATCACATCTCATGTCATAGGAAGGATCTCAGGTTTGGTATTAGAAGCATTGAGATATCACATCTCATGCTATAGGAATGGTCTCAGGATTGGAATGGGAAGGAGTTGTATATGACATCTCATGCCATAGGAAGGGTCTCAGGTTTGGTATCAGCATTGAGATATCACATCTCTGCTATCGGAAGGGTCTCAGGATTGGAATGGGAAGGAGTTGGATATCCCATCTTATGTTATAGGAACGGTCTCAGGTTTGGTATTAGAAGCATTGAGATATCACATCTCATGCTATAGGAAGGGTCTCAGGATTGGAATGGGAAGGACTTGAATATCCCATCTCATGCTATAGGGAGGCTCTCACGTTTGGAAAGGGAAGGAGTTGGATATCACATTTCATGTTAGAGGTAGGATCTCAGGTTTGGTATTAGAGGCATTGAATATCACATCTCATGCTATCAGAAGGGTCTCAGGATTGGAATGGGAAGGAGTTGGATATCACATCTCATGCTAAAGGGAGGGTCTCAGGTTTGGAAGGGGAAGGATTTTGATATCACATCTCATGTTATGGGAAGGATCTCAGGTTTGGTATTAGAGGGATTGAGATATCACATCTCATGCTATCGGAAGGGTATCAGGATTGGATTTGGAAGTAGTTGGATATCCCATCTCATGCTATAGGAAGGGTCTCAGGTTAGAATGGGAAGGAGTTGGATATCACATCTCATGTTATAGGAAGGGTCTCAGGATTGGAATGGGAAATACTTCGATATCACATCTCATGCTATAGGAAGGCTCTCAGGTTTGGAAAGGGAAGGAGTTGGATATCACATTTCATGTTAGAGGTAGGATCTCAGGTTTGGTATTAGAGGCATTGAGATATCACATCTCATGCTATCAGAAATGTCTCAGGATTGGAATGGGAAGGAGTTGGATATCACATCTCATGCTAAAGGGAGGGTCTCTGGTTTGGAAGGGGAAGGATTTGGATATCACATCTCATGTTATAGGAAGGATCTCAGGTTTGGTATTAGAAGCATTGAGATATCACATCTCATGCTATAGGAAGGGTCTCAGGTTTGGAATGGGAAGGAATTGGATATCACATCTCATGTCATAGGAAGGATCTCAGGTTTGGTATTAGAAGCATTGAGATATCACATCTCATGCTATCAGAAATGTCTCAGGATTGGAATGGGAAGGAGTTGGATATCACATCTCATGCTAAAGGGAGGGTCTCTGGTTTGGAAGGGGAAGGATTTGGATATCACATCTCATGTTATAGGAAGGATCTCAGGTTTGGTATTAGAAGCATTGAGATATCACATCTCATGCTATAGGAAGGGTCTCAGGTTTGGAATGGGAAGGAATTGGATATCACATCTCATGTCATAGGAAGGATCTCAGGTTTGGTATTAGAAGCATTGAGATATCACATCTCATGTTATAGGAAGGGTCTCAGGTTTGGTCTAAGCATTGAGATATCACATCTCTGCTATCGGAAGTTTCTCAGGATTGAAATGGGAAGGAGTTGGATATCCCATCTCATGTTATAGGACGGGTCTCAGGTTTGGTAATAGAATCATTGAGATATCACATCTCATGCTGTAGGAAGTGTCTAAGGATTGGAATGGGAAGGACTTGGATATCACATCTCATGCTATAGGTAGACTCTCTGGTTTGGAAAGGGAAGGAGTGGGATATCACATTTCATGTTCAAGGAAGGATCTCAGGTTTGGTATTAGAGGCATTGAGATATCACATCTCATGCTATAGGAAGGGTCTCAGGATTGGAATGGGAAGGATTTGGATATCACATCTCATGCTATAGGAAGGGTCTCAGGTTTGGTATAAGCATTGAGATATCACATCTCATGCTATAGGAAGGGTCTCAGGATTGGAATGGGAAGGAGTTGGATATCACATCTCATGCTATAGGTAGGCTCTCAGGTTTGGAAAGGGAAGGATTTGGATATCACATTTCATGTTAGAGGAAGGATCTCAGGTTTGGTATTAGAGGCATTGAGATATCACATCTCATGCTATAGGAAGGGTCTCACGATTGGAATGGGAAGGATTTGGATATCACATCTCATGCTATAGGAAGGGTCTCAGGTTTGCTATAAGCATTGAAATATCACATCCCATGCTATAGGAAGGGTCTCAGGATTGGAATGGAAGGAGTTGGATATCACATCTCATGTTATAGGAAGGATCTCAGATTTGGTATTAGAAGCATTGAGACATCACATCTCATGCTATAGGAAGGGTCTCAGGATTGGAATGGGAAGGAGTTGGATATCACATCTCATGTTATAGGAAGGCTCCCAGGTTTGGAAGGGGAAGGAGTTGGATATCACATTTCATGTTAGAGGTAGAATCTCAGGTTTGGTATTAGAGGCATTGAGATATAACATCTCATGCTATCAGAAGGGTCTCAGGATTGGAATGGGAAGGAGTTGGATATCACATCTCATGCTAAAGGGAGGGTCTCAGGTTTGGTCTAAGCATTGAGATATCACATCTCTGCTATCGGAAGTTTCTCAGGATTGAAATGGGAAGGAGTTGGATATCCCATCTCATGTTATAGGACGGGTCTCAGGTTTGGTAATAGAATCATTGAGATATCACATCTCATGCTGTAGGAAGTGTCTAAGGATTGGAATGGGAAGGACTTGGATATCACATCTCATGCTATAGGTAGACTCTCAGGTTTGGAAAGGGAAGGAGTGGGATATCACATTTCATGTTCAAGGAAGGATCTCAGGTTTGGTATTAGAGGCATTGAGATATCACATCCCATGCTATAGGAAGGGTCTCAGGATTGGAATGGGAAGGATTTGGATATCACATCTCATGCTATAGGAAGGGTCTCAGGTTTGGTATAAGCATTGAGATATCACATCTCATGCTATAGGAAGGGTCTCAGGATTGGAATGGGAAGGATTTGGATATCACATTTCATGTTAGAGGAAGGATCTCAGGTTTGGTATTAGAGGCATTGAGATATCACATCTCATGCTATAGGAAGGGTCTCACGATTGGAATGGGAAGGATTTGGATATCACATCTCATGCTATAGGAAGGGTCTCAGGTTTGCTATAAGCATTGAAATATCACATCCCATGCTATAGGAAGGGTCTCAGGATTGGAATGGGAAGGAGTTGGATATCACATCTCATGTTATAGGAAGGGTCTCAGGATTGGAATGGGAAGGACTTCGATATCACATCTCATGTTATAGGAAGGCTCCCAGGTTTGGAAGGGGAAGGAGTTGGATATCACATTTCATGTTAGAGGTAGAATCTCAGGTTTGGTATTAGAGGCATTGAGATATAACATCTCATGCTATCAGAAGTGTCTCAGGATTGGAATGGGAAGGAGTTGGATATCACATCTCATGCTAAAGGGAGGGTCTCAGGTTTGGAAGGGGAAGGATTTGAATATCACATCTCGTGTTATAGGAAGGATCTCAGGTTTGGTATTAGAAGAATTGAAATATCACATCTCATGCTATCGGAAGGATCTCAGGTTTGGTATTAGAAGCATTGAGATATCACATCTCATGCTATCAGAACGGTCTCAGGATTGGAATGGGAAGGAGTTGGATATCACATCTCATGCTAAAGGGAGGGTCTCAGGATTGGAATGGGAAGGACTTGGATATCACATCTCATCTTATAGGAAGGGTCTCAGGTTTCGTATTAGAAGCATTGAGATATCACATCTCATGCTATAGGAAGGGTCTCAGGAATGGAATGGGAAGGACTTGGATATCACATCTCATGATAAAGGAAGGGTCTAAGGTTTGGAAGGGGAAGGATTTGGATATCACATCTCATGTTATAGGACGGGTCTCAGGTTTGGTATTAGAAGCATTGTGATATCACATCTCATGCTATAGGAAGTGTCTCAGGATTGGAATGGGAAGGAGTTGGATATCACTTCTCATGCTATAGGAAGGGTTTCAGGTTTGGGAAGGGAAGGATTTGGATTTCACATCTCATGTTATAGGATGGTTCTCATGTTTGGTTTTTGAAGCATTGAGATATCACATCTCATGCTATCGGAAGGGTCTCAGGTTTGGAATGGGAAGGAGTTGGATATCACATCTCATGTTATAGGAAGGATCTCATGTTTGGTATTAGAAGCATTGAGATATCACATCTCATGCTATAGGAAGGGTCTCCGGATTGGAATGTGAAGGATTTGGATATTACATCTCATGCTAAAGGAAGGATCTCAGGTTTGGAATGGGAAGGAGTTGGATATGACATCTCTTGTTATAGGGAGGGTCTCAGGATTTGAATGGCAAGGAGTTGGATATCACATCTCATGCCATAGGAAGGGTCTCAGGTTTGGTATAAGCATTGAGATATCACATCTCTGCTATCGGAAGGGTCTCAGGATTGGATTGGGAAGGAGTTGGATATCCCTTCTCATGCTATAGGAAGGGTCTCAGGTTGGAATGGGAAGGAGTTGGATATCACATCTCATGTTATAGGAAGGGTCTCAGGATTGGAATGGGAAGGATTTGGATATCGCATCTCTTGCTATAGGAAGGGTCTCAGGTTTTTTATTAGAAACATTGAGATATCACATCTCATGCTATAGGAAGGGTTTTAGGATTGGAATGGGAAGTATTTGGATATCACATCTCATGCTAAAGGAAGGTTCTCAGGTTTGGAAGGGGAAGGATTTGGATATCATATCTCATGTTATAGGACGGGACCCAGGTTTGGTATTAGAAGCATTGAGATATCACATCTCATGGTATAGGAAGGGTCTCAGGGTTGGAATGGGAAGGAGTTGGATATCACATCTCATCCAATAGTAAGGGTCTCAGGTTTGGAATGGGAAGGAATTGGATATCACATCTCATGTTATAGGAAGGGTATCAGGTTTGGTAGAAGCGTTGAGATATCACATCTCTGCTATCGGAAGGGTCTCAGGATTGGATTGGGAAGGAGTTGGATATCCCTTCTCATGCTATAGGAAGGGTCTCAGGATTTGAATGGCAAGGAGTTGGATATCACATATCATGCCATAGGAAGGGTCTCAGGTTTGGCATAAGAAGGAGTTGGATATCCCATCTCATGCTATAGGAAGGGTCTCAGGTTGGAATGGGAAGGAGTTGGATATGACATCTCATGTTATAGGAAGGGTCTCAGGATTGGAATGGGAAGGACTTGGATATCACATCTCATGCTGTAGGAAGGCTCTCAGGTTTGGAAAGGGAAGGAGTTGGATATCACATTTCATGTTAGAGGTAGGATCTCAGGTTTGGTATTAGAGGCATTGAGATATCACATCTCATGCTATCAGAAGGGTATCAGGATTGGAATGGGAAGGAGTGGGATATCACATCTCATGCTAAAGGGAGGGTCTCAGGTTCGGAAGGGGAAGGATTTGGATATCACATCTCATGTTATAGGAAGGATCTCATGTTTGGTATTAGAAGCATTGAGATATCACATCTCATGCTATCGGAAGGATCTCAGGTTTGGTATTAGAAGCATTGAGATATCACATCTCATGCTATAGGAAGGGTCTCAGGATTGGAATGGGAAGGAGTTGGATATCACATCTCATGTTATAGGAAGGATCTCAGGTTTGGTATTAGAAGCATTGAGATATCACATCTCATGCTATAGGACTGGTCTCAGGATTGGAATGGGAAGGAGTTGGATATCACATCTCATGCTAAAGGAAGGGTCTCAGTTTTGGTAGAAGCATTGAGATTTCACATATCATGCTATAGGAAGGGTCTCAGGATTGGAATGGGAAGGAGTTGGATATCACATCTCATGCTATAGGAAGGGTCTCAGGTTTGGTATAAGCATTGAGATATCACATCTCTGCTATCGGAAGGGTCTCAGGATTGGAATGGGAAGGACTTAGATATCACATCTCATGCTATAGGGAGGGTCTCAGTATTGATATTAGAAGCATTGAGATATCACATCTCAAGCTATCGGAAGGGTCTCAGGATTGGAATGGGAAGGAGTTGGATATCACATCTCATGCTATAGGAAGGGTCTCAGGTTAGGAAGGGGAAGGAGTTGGATATCACATTTCATGTTAGAGGAAGGATCTCAGGTTTGGTATTAGAGGCCTTGAGATATCACATCTCATGCTATAGGAAGGGTCTCAGGATTGGAATGGGAAGGAGTTGGATATCACATCTCAAGCTATAGGAAGGGTCTCAGGTTTGGTATAAGCATTGAGATATCACATCTCATGCTATAGGAAGGGTCTCAGGATTGGAATGGGAAGGAGTTGGATATCACATCTCATGTTATAGGAAAGATCTCAGGTTTGGTATTAGAAGCATTGAGACATCACATCTCATGTTATAGGAAGGGTCTTAGGATTGGAATGGGAAGAAGTTGGATATCACATCTCATGCTATAGGAAGGGTCTCAGGTTTGGTATAAGCATTGAGATATCACATCTCATGCTATAGGAAGGGTCTCAGGATTGGAATGGGAAGGAGTTGTATATGACATCTCATGCCATAGGAAGGGTCTCAGGTTTGGTATACGCATTGAGATATCACATCACATGCTATAGGAAGGGTCTCAGGATTGGAATGGGAAGGACTTGAATATCACATCTCATGCTATAGGCAGGGTCTCAGGTTTGGAAAGGGAAGGAGATGGATATCACATTTCATGTTAGAGGTAGGATCTCAGGTTTGGTATTAGAGGCATTGAGATATCACATCTCATGCTATCAGAAGGGTCTCAGGATTGGAATGGGAAGGAGTTGTATATCACATCTCATGCTAAAGGGAGTGTCTCAGGTTTGGAAGGGGAAGGATTTGGAAATCACATCTCATGTTATAGGAAGGATCTCAGGTTTGGTATTAAAAGCATTGAGATATCACATCTCATGCTATCGGAAGTATCTCAGGTTTGGTATTAGAGGCATTGAGATATCACATCTCATGCTATCATAAGGGTCTCAGGATTGGAATGGGAAGGAGTTGGATATCACATCTCATGTTATAGGAAGGATCTCAGGTTTCGTATTAGAAGCATTGAGATATCACATCTCATGCTATAGGAAGGGTCTCAGGATTGGAATGGGAAGGAGTTGGATATCACATCTTATGCTATAGGAAGGGTCTCAGATTTGGTATAAGCAGTGAAATATCACATCTCATGCTATAGGAAGGGTCTCAGGATTGGAATGGGAAGGAGTTGGATATCACATCTCATGCTATAGGAAGGGTCTCAGGTTTGGAACGGGAAGGAGTTAGATATCACATCTCATGTTATAGGAAGAGTCTCAGGTTTGGTATAAGCATTGAGATATCACATCTCTGCTATCGGAGGTGTCTCAGGATTGGGATGGGAAGGAATTGGATATCACATCTCATGCTATAGGAAGGGTATCAGGTTTGGAACGGGAAGGAGTTGGATATCCCATCTCATGTTATAGGGCAGGTCTCAGGTTTGATATTAGAAGCATTGAGATATCACATCTCTGCTATTGGAAGGGTCTCAGGATTGGAATGGGAAGGACTTGGATATCAGAATTCATGTTATAGGAAGGGTCTCAGGTTTGGTATTAGAAGCATTGAGATATCACATCTCATGCTATAGGAAGGGTCTCAGGATTGAAATGGGAAGGACTTGGATATCACATCTCATGTTATAGGAAGGGTCTCAGGTTTGGTATTAGAAGCATTGAGATATCACATCTCATGCTATAGGAAGGGTCTCAGGAATGGAATGGGAAGGACTTGGATATCACATCTCATGATAAAGGAAGGGTCTAAGGTTTGGAAGGGGAAGGATTTGGATATCACATCTCATGTTATTGGACCGGTCTCAGGTTTGGTATTAGAAGCATTGAGATATCAAGTCTCATGGTATAGGACGGGAGTTTGATATCACATCTCATGCCATGGTATGGGTCTCAGGTTTTGTAGAAGCATTGGGATATCACATCTCATGCTATCGGAAGGGTATCAGGATTGGATTTGGAAGGAGTTGGATATCCCATCTCATGCTATAGGAAGGGTCTCAGGTTGGAATGGGAAGGAGTTGGATATGACATCTCATGTTATAGGAAGGGTCTCAGGATTGGAATGGGAAGGACTTGGATATCACATCTCATGCTGTAGGAAGGCTCTCAGGTTTGGAAAGGGAAGGAGTTGGATATCACATTACATGTTAGAGTTAGGATCTCAGGTTTGGTATTAGAGGCATTGAGATATCACATCTCATGCTATCAGAAGGGTATCAGGATTGGAATGGGAAGGAGTTGGATATCACATCTCATGCTAAAGGGAGGGTATCAGGTTCAGAAGGGGAAGGATTTGGATATCACATCTCATGTTATAGGAAGGATCTCAGGTTTGGTATTAGAAGCATTGAGATATCACATCTCATGCTATCGGATGGATCTCAGGTTTGGTATTAGAAGCATTGAGATATCACATCTCATGCTATAGGAAGGGTCTCAGGATTGGAATGGGAAGGAGTTGGATATCACATCTCATGTTATAGGAAGGATCTCAGGTTTGGTATTAGAAGCATTGAGATATCACATCTCATGCTATAGGACTGGTCTCAGGATTGGAATGGGAAGGAGTTGGATATCACATCTCATGCTAAAGGAAGGGTCTCAGTTTTGGTAGAAGCATTGAGATTTCACATATCATGCTATAGGAAGGGTCTCAGGATTGGAATGGGAAGGAGTTGGATATCACATCTCATGCTATAGGAAGGGTCTCAGGTTTGGTATAAGCATTGAGATATCACATCTCTGCTATCAGAAGGGTCTCAGGATTGGAATGGGAAGGACTTAGATATCACATCTCATGCTATAGGGAGGGTCTCAGTATTGATATTAGAAGCATTGAGATATCACATCTCAAGCTATCGGAAGGGTCTCAGGATTGGAATGGGAAGGAGTTGGATATCACATCTCATGTTATAGGAAGAGTCTCATGCTAAGACCTGATAGACCCTTCCTATAACATGAGATGGGAATATCCAACTCCTTCCCATTCCAATCCTGAGACCCTTCCGATAGCAGAGATGTGATATCTCAATGCTTATACCAAACCTGAGACCCTTCCTATAGCATGAGATGTGATATCCAACTCCTTCCCATTCCAATACTGAGACCCTTCCTATAGCATGAGATGTGATATCTCAATGCTTCTAATATCAAACTTGAGACCCTCCCTATAGCATGAGATGTGATATCCAAGTCCTTCCCATTCCAATCCTGAGACACTTCCTATAGCATGAGATGTGATATCTCAATGCTTCTAATACCAAACCTGAGACTCTTCCTATAACATGAGATGGGATATCCAACTCCTTCCCATTCCAATCCTGAGACCCTTCCGAAAGCAGAGATGTGATATCTCAATGCTTATACCAAACCTGAGACCCTTCCTATGGCATGAGATGTCATATACAGATCCTTCCCATTCCAATCCTGAGACCCTTCCTATAGCATGAGATGTGATATTTCAATGCTTATGCCAAACCTAAAACCCTTCCTATAGCATGAGATGTGATATCCAACTCCTTCCCATTCCAATCCTGAGACCCTTCCTATAGCATGAGATGTGATATCCAATGGCTCTAATACCAAACCTGAGATCCTTCCTCTAACATGAAATGTGATATCCAACTCCTTCCCTTTCCAAACCTGAGAGCCTACCTATAGCATGAGATGTGATATCAAAGTCCTTCCCATTCCAATCCTTAGACCCTTCCTACAGCATGCAATATGATATCTCAATGATTCTAATAACAAACCTGAGACCCGTCCTATAACATGAGATGTGATATCCAACTCCTTCCCATTCCAATCCTGAGACACTTCCGATAGCAGAGATGTGATATCTCAATGCTTATACCAAACCTGAGACCCTTCCTATAACATGAGATGTGATATCCAATTCCTTCCCATTCCAAACCTGAGACCCTTCCTACAGCATGTGATGTGATATCTCAATGCTTCTAATACCAAACCTGAGACCAGTCCTATAACATGAGATGGGATATCCAACTCCTTCCCGTTCCAAACCTGAGACCCTTCCTATAGCATGAGATGTGATATCCAACTCCTTCCCGTTCCAAACCTGAGATCCTTCCTATAGCATGGGATGTGATATCCAACTCCTTCCCATTCCAATCCTGAGACCCTTATGATAGCATGAGATGTAATATCTCAATGCCTCTAATACCAAATCTGAGATTCTTCCGATAGCATGAGATGTGATATCTCAATGCTTCTTATACCAAACCTGAGATCCTTCCTATAACATGAGATGTGATATCCAAATCCTTCCCCTTCCAAACCTGAGACCCTCCCTTTAGCATGAGATGTGATATCCAAGTCCTTCCCATTCCAATCCTGAGACCCTTCCTATAGCATGTGATGTGATATCTCAATGCTTATACCAAACCTGAGACCCTTCCTATGGCATGAGATGTCATATACAACTCCTTCCCATTCCAATCCTGAGCCCTTCCTATATCATGAGATGTGATATCTCAATGCTTATACCAAACCTGAGACTCTTCCTATAGCATGAGATGTGATATCCAACTTCTTCCCATTCCAATCCTGAGACCCTTCCTATAACATGAGATGTGATGTCTCAATGCTTCTAATACCAAACCTGAGATCTTTCCTATAACATGAGATGTGATATCCAACTCCTTCCCATTCCAATCCTGAGACCCTTCCTATAGCATGTGATGTGATATCTCAATGCTTATACCAAACCTGAGACCCTTCCTATAGCTTGAGATGTGATATCCAACTCCTTCCCATTCCAATCCTGAGACCCTTCCTATAGCATGAGATGTGATATCTCAATACTTCTAATACCAAACCTGAGATCCTTCTGATAACATGAGATGTGATATCCAAATCCTTCCCCTTCCAAACCTGAGACCCTCCCTTTAGCATGAGATGTGATATCCAACTCCTTCCGATTCCAATCCTGAGACCATTCTGATAGCATGAGAAGTGATATCTCAATGCTTCTAATACCAAACCTGAGATCCTTCCGATAGCATGAGATGTGATATCTCAATGCTTCTAATACCAAACCTGAGATCCTTCCTATAACATGAGATGTGATATCCAAATCCTTCCCCTTCCAAACCTGAGACCCTCCCTTTAGCATGAGATGTGATATCCAACTCCTTCCCATTCCAATCCTGAGACCCTTCTGATAGCATGAGATGTGATATCTCAATGCCTCTAATACCAAACCTGAGATCCTACCTCTAACATGAAATGTGATATCCAACTCTTTCCCCTTCCAAACCTGAGAGCCTTCCTATAGCATGAGATGTGATATCCAAGTCCTTCCCATTCCAATCCTGAGACCCTTCCTATAACATGAGATGTGATATCCAACTCCTTCCCATTCCAACCTGAGACCCTTCGTATAGCATGAGATGGGATATCCAGCTCCTTCCAAATCCAATCCTGATACCCTTCCGATAGCATGAGATGTGATATCCCAATGCTTATACCAAACCTGAGACCCATACTATTGCATGAGATGTGATATCAAACTCCTTCCCATTCCAATCCTGAGACCCTTCCTATAGCTTGAGATGTGATATCCAACTCTTTCTGATTCCAATTCTGAGACCCTTCCTATACCATGAGACTTGATATCTCAGTGCTTCTAATACCAAACCTGAGACCCGTCCTATAACATGAGATGTGATATCCAAATCCTTCCCCTTCAAACCTTAGACCCTTCCTTTATCATGAGATGTGATATCCAACTCCTTCCCATTCCAATCCTGAGACCCTTCCGATATCGTGAGATGTGATATCTCAATGCTTCTAATATCAAACTTGAGACCCTCCCTATAGCATGAGATGTGATATCCAAGTCCTTCCCATTCCAATCCCGAGACCCTTCATATAGCATGAGATGTGATATCTCAATGCTTCTAATACCAAACCTGAGACCCTTCCTATAACATGAGATGGGAATATCCAACTCTTCCCATTCCAATCCTGAGACCCTTCCGATAGAAGAGATGTGATATCTCAATGCTCATACCAAACCTGAGATCCTTCCTATAGCATGAGATGTGATATCCTACTCCTTCCCATTCCAATCCTGAGACCCTTCCTATAGCATAAGATGTGATATCTCAATGCTTCTAATATCAAACATGAGACCCTCCCTATAGCATGAGATGTGATATCCAAGTCCTTCCCATTCCAATCCTGAGACACTTCCTATAGCATGAGATGTGATATCTCAATGCTTCTAATACCAAACCTGAGACTCTTCCTATAACATGAGATGGGATATCCAACTCCTTCCCATTCCAATCCTGAGACCCTTCCGATAGCAGAGATGTGATATCTCAAAGCTTATACCAAACCTGAGACCCTTCCTATGGCTTGAGATGTCATATACAACTCCTTCCCATTCCAATCCTGAGACCCTTCCGATAGCATGAGATGTGATATCTCAATGCTTATACCAAGCCTGAGACCCTTCCTATAGCATGAGATGTGATATCCAACTCCTTCCCATTCCAATCCTGAGACCCTTCCTATAGCATGAGATGTGATGTCTCAATGCTTCTAATACCAAACCTGAGATCCTTCGTTTAACATGAGATGTGATATCCAACTCCTTCCATTCCAATCCTGAGACCCTTCCTATAGCATGAGATGTGATATCTCAATGCTTATACCAAACCTGAGACCCTTCCTATAGCATGAGATGTGATATCCAACTCCTTCCCATTCCAATCCTGAGACCCTTCCTATAGCATGAGATGTGATATCTCAATGCCTCTAATACCAAACCTGAGATTCTTCCTCTAACATGAAATGTGATATCCAACTCCTTCCCTTTCCAAACCTGAGAGCCTATCCATAGCATGAGATGTGATATCCAAGTCCTTCCCATTCCAATCCTTAGACCCTTCCTACAGCATGCAATATATATGATATCTCAATGATTCTAATAACAATCCTGAGACCCGTCCTATAACATGAGATGGGATATCCAACTCCTTCCCATCCCAATCCTGAGACACTTCCGATTGCAGAGATGTGATATCTCAATGCTTATACCAAACCTGAGACTCTTCCTATAACATGAGATGTGATATCTGTTAGGAAAGATTTCGTAATTGTAGGTAATTTTCCTTCCATGTGGCAACCCCTAAACTTTTTGCTGTTGTTTTTCACCTTGTTCTCGACTTTGCCAGAGAAGTGCAGCCTTCTGCCGCACTCCTCTGGGCTTTCGCTCCTTTCTTACGGGGAAACTTGCATGGCCTTAAGACAGTCAGTACCGGGAAACGCTGTTTTCCGTAGTTTCTTTTATCATGTTGCGGCTTTCGTGCAACATGACACAAGAGGGCACTGTAAGCTAAGTTACTGCTCTCTTGGGATTCTAGCCTTCTACAGGCCCTAGATACTCTTTCAGGATTGTAACTGATCGGTGCAAGTGATTCACGGACGGTGAATGGTGGCAGCGATCGTTTCTTGTGTTTTGAGCTCCTTTTGGCGTTCTAAGCGCGTTTCTCGCACTTAACCCAAAATGATGGCCTGGCTCCCAAAATTGGCCAGACCACGAGGCTCCTTTATCCTGTCCGCTGACCGTCTTGCTCCCTTCACCTTCCCCAGGTCGAGCCGACCCGGGGCCTTCCTTATTTGGGCATGTACTTTCCCGCGAAACACGGATGCTTTCGCGGGCTTCTACATGTCTTGTGTGTGCCTCCAGGATGTGGGCTGGGATGTCTGGTCCCGTGTGAATGCCTGGGACCACCGTGGTCCGTGATAGGTCCACGAATGGTGTGAGTGTTGATGAGCGGATCTCCCATTGGGTCCCCACCGTTTTGGCACGAAGGGAACCGTGGATAAGAGGGGGCTGGAAACACCACTACCATGTCGATCTCCTGAGTTCTCACGAACGAAGGAATACAGGAGCCAAGTATCCTGCAACCAAGAGGCTGAACCGAGGAATCGCTGGTGACCCGCTGAAGGACTGCTCCTCTGCACTGCTGTCGCCTTGTGAAACCCTTTTCACCTTTGATCGAACCAGAAGGCCTGTACTAGTACTTCGACCCTTGGAATAGCGGGGACAGCTATTCTCGGCATCTTCACCAGCTCCTGCTAGTAAGCCTTCGGAAGCGTCTCTGGCCCATCCAGCAGACTGACCAGCCTACACAGGAGTCTTGCTCTGTAACTGCCACCAGGTTGTGTAGTATATCGAGTCCTTGTCACTCTCACACGATTCGTACACTTGGCGTTCCCAGGTCTGAAGTGAGTAGTGTACATTTGGCTCAGATACACACGGCCGCTCCGTTGCCCTGCTGTGGTAACAAACTGTGCGGGTTCCTTCGTTTGGGACGTCTTTTACTCAACTCTGCTGCTGCAGACTCAACACGACGACGAGACATCCCCTGCTCTTCTGAACCTGCCAGCGACTGAAACTGACGCGGAGAAGCCTGGGTCTGCTTGCATCGGGGACCGGTGAGTAGCATAGCTAGGAACTGGTCGCCCTCCTGCAGGAACCCATAGCTTTTCCCCGCTGTGTCAAAACAGCATGCCTTTCCGTACTCGCGCTCTGCTTCTGCCCTTGAGTCGCGGAACACTGTTCTTCTTCGTTTGTGCACTAAACTGAACTGCCTGATCTCCCTCGAAGAGACTCCCCTTTTGCCCGTTGGCACCAGCGTGTGCAGGTACTTTTGAGCACAAGGCTCCACTCTTCGTAGGGCTCGGACTTCCTTTTAGTTAGGTGCCTCTGAAGGCGGACTGGGTCTAAGCATTATTTCGCACTGCCTGTTTTCCTTCCCTTTTAGGTGGACTACACATTTCGTGCATCTAACGCTTGAGACTTGTTTGTATTTGTATATATATTGTATTGGTATGGTATGTGTTGGTTTACTAGAGTTGTATTGTGATTTCTCGCTACGGTCATTGTTTTAAAGGCCTTGGAATAAATGTGTATATATTTTTAATATAGCACCTGTTTGGAGTAGTTTGTAAGTGTCCTTGCTTTGTGTGCTCATTGCGGGCTTTCAGTCACCCTCACCTCTCTTGAGACCTAGTCTTGACCGCCGCGATCGCTACCTTGATTGGTCTGGCTTGTCCAGAGGTTACCCTGTTCCAAGAAATTAGGTTGGCCATCTGAACTTCTGCGCCACCAGGACAGAGTTCAGAAATCCGTCTTAACAATATCCAACTCCTTCCCATTCCAAACCTGAGACCCTTCCTATAGCATGAGATGTGATATCCAACTCCTTCCCATCCCAATCCTGAGACATTTCCGATTGCAGAGATGTGATATCTCAATGCTGATACCAAACCTGAGACTCTTCCTATAACATGAGATGTGATATCCAACTCCTTCCCGTTCCAAACCTGAGACCCTTGCTATAGCATGAGATGTGATATCCAACTCCTTCCCATTCCAATCCTGAGACCCTTCCGATAGCATGAGATGTGATATCTCAATGCTTCTAATACCAAACCTGAGATCCTTCCTATAACATGTGATGTGATATCCAAATTCTTCCCCTTCCAAACCTGAGACCCTCCCTTTAGCATGAGATGTGATATCCAACTCCTTCCCATTCCAATCCTGAGACCCTTATGATAGCATGAGATGTGATATCTCAATGCCTCTAATACCAAACCTGAGATCCTTCCTATAACATGAGATGTGATATCCAAATCCTTCCCCTTCCAAACCTGAGACCCTCCCTTTAGCATGAGATGTGATATCCAACTCCTTCCCATTCCAATCCTGAGACCCTTCTGATAGCATGAGATGTGATATCTCAATGCCTCTAATACCAAACCTGATATCCTACCTCTAACATGAAATGTGATATCCAACTCCTTCCCTTTCCAAACCTGAGACCCTGCCTATAGCATGAGATGTGATATCCAAGTCCTTCCCATTCCAATCCTGAGACCCTTCCTATAGCATGTGATGTGATATCTCAATGCTTATACCAAACCTGAGACCCTTCCTATGGCATGAGATGTCATATACAACTCCTTCCCATTCCAATCCTGAGACCCTTCCTATAGCATGTGATGTGATATCTCAATGCTTATACCAAACCTGAGACCCTTCCTATAGCTTGAGATGTGATATCCAACTCCTTCCCATTCCAATCCTGAGACCCTTCCTATAGTATGAGATGTGATATCTCAATACTTCTAATACCAAACCTGAGATCCTTCCGATAACATGAGATGTGATATCCAAATCCTTCCCCTTCCAAACCTGAGACCCTCCCTTTAGCATGAGATGTGATATCCAACTCCTTCCCATTCCAATCCTGAGACCCTTCTGATAGCATGAGATGTGATATCTCAATGCTTCTAATACCAAACCTGAGATCCTTCCGATAGCATGAGATGTGATATCTCAATGCTTCTAATACCAAACCTGAGCTCCTTCTTATAACATGAGATGTGATATGCAAATCCTTCCCCTTCCAAACCTGAGACCCTCCCTTTAGCATGAGATGTGATATCCAACTCCTTCCCATTCCAATCCTGAGACCCTTCTGATAGCATGAGATGTGATATCTCAATGCCTCTCATACCAAACCTGAGATCCTACCTCTAACATGAAATGTGATATCCAACTCTTTCCCCTTCCAAACCTGAGAGCCTTCCTATAGCATGAGATGTGATATCCAACTCCTTCCCGTTCCAAACCTGAGACCCTTCCTATAGCATGAGATGTGATATCCAACTCCTTCCCATCCCAATCCTGAGACATTTCCGATTGCAGAGATGTGATATCTCAATGCTTATACCAAACCTGAGACTCTTCCTATAACATGAGATGTGATATCCAACTCCTTCCCGTTCCAAACCTGAGACCCTTCCTATAGCATGAGATGTGATATCCAACTCCTTCCCATTCCAATCCTGAGACCCTTCCGATAGCATGAGATGTGATATCTCAATGCTTCTAATACCAAACCTGAGATCCTTCCTATAACATGTGATGTGATATCCAAATTCTTCCCCTTCCAAACCTGAGACCCTCCCTTTAGCATGAGATGTGATATCCAACTCCTTCCCATTCCAATCCTGAGACCCTTATGATAGCATGAGATGTGATATCTCAATGCCTCTAATACCAAACCTGAGATCCTTCCTATAACATGAGATGTGATATCCAAATCCTTCCACTTCCAAACCTGAGACTCTCCCTTTAGCATGAGATGTGATATCCAACTCCTTCCCATTCCAATCCTGAGACCCTTCTGATAGCATGAGATGTGATATCTCAATGCCTCTAATACCAAACCTGATATCCTACCTCTAACATGAAATGTGATATCCAACTCCTTCCCTTTCCAAACCTGAGACCCTGCCTATAGCATGAGATGTGATATCCAAGTCCTTCCCATTCCAATCCTGAGACCCTTCCTATAGCATGTGATGTGATATCTCAATGCTTATACCAAACCTGAGACCCTTCCTATGGCATGAGATGTCATATACAACACCTTCCCATTCCAATCCTGAGACCCTTCCTATAGCATGTCATGTGATATCTCAATGCTTATACCAAACCTGAGACCCTTCCTATAGCTTGAGATGTGATATCCAACTCCTTCCCATTCCAATCCTGAGACCCTTCCTATAGCATGAGATGTGATATCTCAATACTTCTAATACCAAACCTGAGATCCTTCCGATAACATGAGATGTGATATCCAAATCCTTCCCCTTCCAAACCTGAGACCCTCCCTTTAGCATGAGATGTGATATCCAACTCCTTCCCATTCCAATCCTGAGACCCTTCTGATAGCATGAGATGTGATATCTCAATGCTTCTAATACCAAACCTGAGATCCTTCCGATAGCATGAGATGTGATATCTCAATGCTTCTAATACCAAACCTGAGCTCCTTCTTATAACATGAGATGTGATATCCAAATCCTTCCCCTTCCAAACCTGAGACCCTCCCTTTAGCATGAAATGTGATATCCAACTCATTCCCATTCCAATCCTGAGACCCTTCTGATAGCATGAGATGTGATATCTCAATGCCTCTAATACCAAACCTGAGATCCTAACTCTAACATGAAATGTGATATCCAACTCTTTCCCCTTCCAAACCTGAGAGCCTTCCTATAGCATGAGATGTGATATCCAAGTCCTTCCCATTCCAATCCTGAGACCCTTCCTATAACATGAGATGTGATATCCAACTCCTTCCCATTCCAACCTGAGACCCTTTCTATAGCATGAGATGGGATATCCAACTCCTTCCAAATCCAATCCTGATACCCTTCCGATAGCATGAGATGTGATATCCCAATGCTTATACCAAACCTGAGACCCATACTATGGCATGAGATGTGATATCAAACTCCTTCCCATTCCAATCCTGAGACCCTTCCTATAGCTTGAGATGTGATATCCAACTCCTTCCCATTCTAATTCTGAGACCCTTCCTATACCATGAGACTTGATATCTCAATGCTTCTAATACCAAACCTGAGACCCGCCCTATAACATGAGATGTGATATCCAAATCCTTCCCCTTCCAAACCTTAGACCCTTCCTTTATCATGAGATGTGATATCCAACTCCTTCCCATTCCAATCCTGAGACCCTTCCGATATCATGAGATGTGATATCTCAATGCTTCTAATATCAAACTTGAGACCCTCCCTATAGCATGAGATGTGATATCCAAGTCCTTCCCATTCCAATCCTGAGACCCTTCCTATAGCATGAGATGTGATGTCTCAATGCTTCTAATACCAAACCTGAGACCCTTCCTATAACATGAGATGGGAATATCCAACTCCTTCCCATTCCAATCCTGAGACCCTTCCGATAGCAGAGATGTGATATCTCAATGCTTATACCAAACCTGAGATCCTTCCTATAACATGAGATGTGATATCCAACTCCTTCCCATTCCAATCCTGAGACACTTCCTATAGCATGAGATGTGATATCTCACTGTTTATACCAAACCTGAGACCCATCCTATAGCATGAGATGTGATATCCAACTCCTTCCCATTCCAATCCTGAGACCCTTCCTATAGCATGAGATGTGATATCTCAATGCTTCTAATATCAAATGTGAGATCCTCCCTATAGCATGAGATGTGATATCCAAGTCCTTCCCATTCCAATCCTGAGACACTTCCTATAGCATGAGATGTGATATCTCAATGCTTCTAATACCAAACCTGAGACTCTTCCTATAACATGAGATGGGATATCCAACTCCTTCCCATTCCAATCCTGAGACCTTTCCGATAGCAGAGATGTGATATCTCAATGCTTATACCAAACCGGAGACCCTTCCTACGGCATGAGATGTCATATACAACTCCTTCCCATTCCAATCCTGAGACCCTTCCTATAGCATGAGATGTGATATCTCAATGCTTATAGCAAACCAGAGACCCTTCCTATAGCATGAGATGTGATATCCAACTCCTTCCCATTCCAATCCTGAGACCCTTCCTATAGCATGAGATGTGATGTCTCAATGCTTCTAATACCAAACCTGAGATCCTTCATATAACATGAGATGTGATATCCAACTCCTTCCCATTCCAATCCTGAGACCCTTATGATAGCATGAGATGTGATATCTCAATGCCTCTTATACCAAACCTGAGATCCTTCCGATAGCATGAGATGTGATATCTCAATGCTTCTAATACCAAACCTGAGATCCTTCCTATAATATGAGATGTGATTTCCAAATCCTTCCCCTTCCAAACCTGAGACCCTCCCTTTAGCATGAAATGTGATATCCAACTCCTTCCCATTCCAATCCTGAGACCCTTCTGATAGCATGAGATGTGATATCTCAATGCCTCTAATACCAAACCTGAGATCCTACCTCTAACATGAAATGTGATATCCATCTCCTTCCCTTTCCAAACCTGAGACCCTGCCTATAGCATGAGATGTGATATCCAACTCCTTCCCATTCCAATCCTGAGACCCTTCCTATAGCATGTGATGTGATATCTCAATGCTTATACCAAACCTGAGACCCTTCCTATGGCATGAGATGTCATATACAACTCCTTCCCATTCCAACCCTGAGACCCTTCCTATAGCATGAGATGTGATATCTCAATGCTTATACCAAACCTGAGACCCTTCCTATAGCATGAGATGTGATATCCAACTTCTTCCCATTCCAATCCTGAGACCCTTCCTATAGCATGAGATGTGATATCTCAATGCTTATACCAAACCTGAGACCCTTCCTATAGCTTGAGATGTGATATCCAACTCCTTCCCATTCCAATCCTGAGACCCTTCCTATAGCATGAGATGTGATATCTCAAGGCCTCTAATACCAAACCTGAGATCCTTCCTCTAACATGAAATGTGATATCCAACTCCTTCCCCTTCCAAACCTGAGAGCCTTCCTATAGCATGAGATATGATATCCAAGTCCTTCCCATTCCAATCCTGAGACCCTTCCTATAACATGAAATGTGATATCCAACTCCTTCCCATTCTAACCTGAGACCCTTCCTATAGCATGAGATGGGATATCCAACTCCTTCCAAATCCAATACTGATACCCTTCCGATAGCATGAGATGTGATATCCCAATGCTTCTACCAAACCTGAGACCCATACTATGGCATGAGATGTGATATCAAACTCCTTCCCATTCCAATCCTGAGACGCTTCCTATAGCTTGAGATGTGATATCCAACTCCTTCCCATTCCAATTCTGAGACCCTTCTTATACCATGACACTTGATATCTCAATGCTTCTAATACCAAACCTGAGACCCGTCCTATAACATGAGATGTGATATCCAAATCCTTCCCCTTCCAAACCTTAGACCCTTCCTTTATAATGAGATGTGATATCCAACTCCTTTCCATTCCAATCCTGAGACCCTTCCGATATCATGAGATTTGTTATCTCAATGCTTCTAATATCAAACTTGAGACCCTCCCTATAGCATGAGATGTGACATCCAAGTCCTTCCCATTCCAATCCTGAGACCCTTCCTATAGCATGAGATGTGATATCTCAATGCTTCTAATACCAAACCTGAGACCCTTCCTATAACATGAGATGGGATATCCAACTCCTTCCCATTCCAATCCTGAGACCCTTCCGATAGCAGAGATGTGATATCTCAATGCTTATACCAAACCTGAGACCCTTCTTAAGGCCTGAGATGTCATATACAACTCCTTCCCATTGCAATCCTGAGACCCTTCCTATAGCATGAGATGTGATATCTCAATGCTTATACCAAATCTGAGACCCTTCCTATAGCATGAGATGTGATATCCAACACCTTCCCATTCCAATTCTGAGACCCTTCCTATAGCATGAGAAGTGATATCTCCATGCTTATACCAAACCTGAGACCCTTCCTATAGCATGAGATGTGATATCCAAATCCTTCCCATTCCAATCATGAGACCCTTCCTATAGCATGAGATGTGATATCTCAATGCTTATACCAAACCTGAGCCTACCTATAGCATGAGATGTGATATCCAAGTCCATCCCATTCCAATCCTTAGACCCTTCCTACAGCATGCGATTGTTAAGACGGATTTCTGAACTCTGTCCTGGTGGCGCAGAAGTTCAGAAGGCCAACCTAATTACTTGGAACAGGGTAACCTCTGGACAAGCCAGACCAATCAAGGTAGCGATCGCGGCGGTCAAGACTAGGTCTCAAGAGGGGTGAGGGTGACTGAAAACCCGCAATGAGCACACAAAGCAAGAGCGCTTACAAACTACTCCAAACAGTTGTTATATCAAAAATAGATACACATTTATTTTAAGGCCTTTAAAATAATGACCGTAGCGAGAAAATCACAATATCACAATATTAAACCAACACATACCATATCAACACAATATATATACAAATACACAGTCGCAAGCGTTTAAAGCACGAAATATGTAGTCCACCTGCCAGGGAAGGAAAACAGGCAGTGCGATACCGCTTTAGACTCAGTTCGCCTTCAGAGGCACCTACTAGATGGAAGTCCGAGCCCTGCGAAGAGTGGAGCCTTGTGCTCAAAGTACCTGCCACGCCGGTGCCAACGGGCAAAAGGGGAAGCTCTTCGGAGGAAGTCAGGCAGTTCGGGTTAGTGCACAGCAGAAGGAGAACAGGTTCCGTAACTCAAGCGCAGCCTCCACAGCGGGCAGAAGCAGAGCGCGAGTACGGCCAAAAGGGTGCTGTTTTTACACAGCAGGGAAAAGCAATGGGATACTGCAGGAGGGCGACCAGATCCTAGCTAAACTACTCACCGGTCCCCGAAGCAAGCAGACCCAGGCTTCTCCACGTTCGTTTTAGCAGCTGGCAGGTTCAGAAGAGCAGGGAACGCCTCGTAGTCGTGTAGAGCAAAAAGACGTCCCAATCGACGAAACCAGCACAGTTTGTTGCCGCAGCAGGACAACGGAGCGGCCGTGTGTATTCGAGCCAAATGTACACTCCTCCCTTCAGACTTGGGAACGCCAAGTGTACGAAGCGTGGGAGAGTGACAAGGACTCGGAATACAACACAACCTGGCGGCGGTTACAGAGCAGGACTCCCTTGTAAGCTGGTCAGTCAACTGGATGGCCCAGAGACACTTCCGAAGGCTTACTTGGCAGGAGAGGATGAAGTCGCCGGGAATAGCTGTTCCTGCTATTCCAAAGGTCGAAGCACCAGTACAGGCCTTCTGGTTCGATCCAAGGAGGAAAGGGTTTCACAGGACGACAGCAGTGCAAAGGAGGATTCCTTCAGCGGGTCACCAGCGATTCCTCGGTCCAGCCTCTTGGTTGCAGGATACTTGGCTCCTGTATTCCTTCATTCGTGAGAACTCAGGAGATCGACCTGGTAGTGGTGTTTCCAGCTCCCTCTTATCCACGGTTCCCTTCGCGCCAAAACGGAGGGGAGCAAATGGGAGATCCGCTCATCAACACACATACCATACGTGGACCAATCACGGACCACGGTGGTCCCAGGCATTCACACCACCCTAGACTCTCTGGCACCCAGGATGTGTATTGGGACCAGACATCCCAGCCCCCACCCTGGAGGCACACAAACGACATGTAGAAGCCCGCGAAAGCAACCACGTTTCGCGGGAAAGTACATGCCCAAATAAGGAAGGCCCCGGGTCGCCCGACCTGGGGAAGGTGAAGGGAGCATGACGGTCAGTGGACAGGACAAAGGAGCCTCGTGGTCTGGCCATTTTGGGAGCCAGGCCACCATTTTGGGTTCAGTGCGAAAAACGTGCTCAGAACGCCAAAAGGAGCTCAAAATAAACAAAACGATCGCTGCCACCATTCCAGTCCCTGAATGACTTGCACCGATCAAATACCATCCTAAAAGAGTATCTAGGGCCTGTAGAAGGCTAGAGACCCAAGAGAGCTGTAACTTAGCTTACAGTGCCCTCTTGTGTCATGTTGCACTAAAGCCGCAACATGATAAAAGAAACTACGGGAAACAGCGTTCCCCGGTACTGACTGTCTTAAGGGCATGTCAGTTTCCCCGTAAGAAAGGAGCGAAAGCCCAGAGAAGTGCGGCAGAAGGCTGTACTTCTCTGGCAAAGTCAAGAACAAGGTTAAAAACAATAGCAAAAAGTTTAGGGGTTGCCACATGGAAGGAAAATTCCCTACAATTACGAAATCTTTCCTAACACTCGCCCCTCCCAGACTATGGACAGGGGGAACTAATCCACCCCTGGATGAGTCTCTTGTTCAGGTCGGTTAAACATTCTGGACAACCCATCAGCATTGCTATGTTGGACACCTGGCCTATGCTCAATAGTGAAGTCGAAGCCTTGTAGACTTATGGACCACCTAAGCAACTTTGGATTCTCCCCCTTCATGTTCATTAGCCACTTTAACGGCTTATGGTCAGTCTGCACAGTGAAGTGGGTCCCATAGAGGTAGGGCCTCAGCTTCCTTAGGGCCCACACAACAGAGAAACATTCTTTCTCTACCGTGGACCATCTGAGCTCTCTGTCCTTAAACTGGCGACTAATAAAACCGATAGGGTGTTCCTTACCCTTCTCATCTACTTGTGATAGTACAGCTCCTATCCCAGTGTCAGAGGCATCCGTCTGCACGATAAAAGGTCTTTGATAATCCGGGGCCCTAAGGACAGGGGCCTGGCACAAGGAGTCTTTTAAGCCATTGAAGGCCTTCTCACACTCGTCGGTCCAAGTTACCTTCTTGGGTTTCTTCGGAGTTGTGAGGGCAGTCAGAGGAGCAGCTATGGTGCCATAGTCTGCCACAAAAGTGCGGTAATACCCCGTGAGTCCTAAAAAGGCTCTCACTTGGGTTTGCGTAGTGGGGGTAGGCCAGTCTTGTACTGCTTGTACCTGACTGAGTAGAGGCTGTCTCCTCCCTCCACCTACTTCATGTCCAAGGTAAACCACTGAGCCTTGTCCATTTTGGTGAGGGGCCACGCGGACACCCTCAAAAGAGCTCTCTGAAGGACTGCTTTGGAACAGGTCGGGGAGAGGTTCAGACTCCTCTTCCTCAACGTCTGAAGCCAATAGCAGTGCTGCGATTTCGCCGCTTGGGACGAAAGCCTTCAGCCTATTCATGTGAAACACTTTGGGAGCCTTTCCAGGCCTTCCAAGGTCCACTGAATAGTTAACCTCACCCAGGGGCTCCACCACTGGGTAAGGGCCTGACCAATTGTCCTGTAAAGCTTGAGGCCTTATGGGATTCATGATCAGGACTTGCTGACCAAGTGTAAAGTTGATGAGGGAAGCTTTCTGGTCGTACCAAGGTTTCACCAGCGCTTGCCCTGCCTTCAATTTATCACTAGCCAAGCCCATCAGAAGTACCATCCGTTTTCTGAGCCCTAGCACATAGTCAACTACATTGGTAGTAACAGGGGGAGTGGGCATCTCCCATCCCTCCTTGACAATGGCTAAGGGTCCCCGTACGGGATGACCGAACAGAAGTTTGAAGGGGCTGAAGCCAACACCCTCCTGTGGTACCTCTCGGTAGGCAAACAGTAAGCATGAAACAAGAAGATCCCATTTTCTTCTCTGGGGCTCCTCCAGAGCCCCAATCATGCTCGTTAACGTCCTCTCGAAACGCCCCCCCAGACCATTGGTCTGGGGGTGGTATGCAGAAGAGAACCTGTAGGTGACCCCACATTCTTTCCACATAGCCTGCCTATACTTCGACATAAAGTTGCTGCCATGATCCGACACAACTTCTTTAGGGAAGCCAACCCTAGTAAACATGCCGAGTAAAGCTTCTGCAACTGGCTTGGCAGTTACAGTTGTAAATGGGACGGCCTCAGGATACCTGGTTGCATGGTCGACCAGCACCAGGATAAACCTATTGCCTGAGGATGTTTGCGGGTCAAGGGGACCAACCATGTCGATCCCTACCCTTTCAAATGGTACCCCCACAACTGGGAGCGGTACCAACGGAGCTTGGATTGTCGCGCCAACCTTACCAGACAACTGGCAGGAGGCACAACTCCTGCAGTGACTTTCTACTTGCTCCCCCATCTTGGGCCAGTAGAAGTGCATGGATAACCTTTGCTTGGTTTTCCTCATACCGAGGTGACCAGCAATGGGAACTTCATGCGCCAACTGCAGGAGGAAGGGCCTAACAGCAAGGGGAACCACCAACCTCCTATGGTCTCCTTCTGTAGACTCTGTGGGCTCACTATACAGGAGTCCACCTTCCTGGTAAATCCTACGCATCCCAGGAGGTTCACCCTCAAGCTGGGAGCAGGCCTGTCTCCTTAGGCCTTCCAGAGATGGGCACTCACGTTGGCCTTTACTGAATTTGTCCCTATCAGGACCTCCTTCAACTAACAAGTCTTTTAGTTCAGGATGATCGTTGGGGTCGAATACTTCAGGCATCGCCACCTCCTCGTCAGGCCCGGGCGATTGACCAACTTCCTCCACCGCAGTGGTAGGCGAGCTCGGGGGAATATTCTCTTTCCCTCGTTTTGACTTGTAGACTCCTTTCGCCTTGGGCTTCCCCTTCGGCTGGGGCGGCGTATTGGACTTGGCCAATGCTGCCCGTGCTTGAGACCGTGTGTAGGGTCTTTCGGCAGTGTCTCCTACGAGCCCTAAAGCTCTGAGATCATTACCTAACAAGACCTTTCCCGGGACGTTTCTCTGAATGCTCACTGGAATCCTGACTGCTGTACCATTTAAAGTAAGATTTACAGGGATCACGGGAAACATACGGAGGGGGCTGTCAGCCAACTTAGTGGGCATCAGAGTAGCTCTGGCAACTTCCTCTGAGTCTACCAAGGTAGAATCCACTACAGTGCGACTGCACCCACTATCCCTAAGAGCTGGAGTATCCACTCCATTGATCAGCACACTGTCTTTAAAGTAGTGCTTGGTATTATCCGGAATCCTAGCATAAGCCTCTGCGACTTTAGGCTCCCAGGAACCCAGGGACACTAAAACTACCTCAGCCTCTATCCCGCTGGGAAATGAGTCTGAGGAGAAGGATGCTCCTGTAATCTCTTCTTCCTCGTAGGAGGAGAAGGCCAGATTAGCGGAGTGGACCCCCAAAGGTCTAACCTTACACCGGGGATCCCCCTTCACATGGTCAGTTGCTCCACAAGACAAACAAGCCCCAGTGGGTCTATTTACGTAGGGAGGCTTATTGTAACCAGAGTTCTGTTTCGGAGGCTGACCTCCACTACCCTGTGAGTTCTCTTGTGTCTTACCCTTGTTTTTCTTTTTGTGGCCCTTATGGGAAGAAGATTTAGCAGATTCCCCACCCTCCATATCTTTGGACTTTTTCCCTTCCTCCTGCTTACCAGGATGAGTTTTGTCCTTATGGGACACTAGATGTGACACCCATAAGTCTGCTGCAATGGCCAGCTTCTTAGGATCTATCTCCTTCGAATCGGCCAAATGCTGCTTAAGCTCCGGGGAAGAAGAAGCAAAAATATGTTCCAGCATGACAAGATTTATCATGCCTTCGAAGGTAGAAACCTTATAATCTTCGACCCAGCCAGTTAAGTTTTTCAAGGATTCAGCGACATAAGATACCCAAGTACCACCTTCCTTTTTCTTATACTCTCGAAAACGCTTTAAATATTGGGCCGGAGTCTTCCCAAACTTTAAAATGAGAGTTTGCTTTAACATTGCGAAATCAGCCCGCTCAGCCTTCGACATTTCCATAATGGCACTACAGCCAGAATGGGGCAGTCTACTGAGCAACCACGCAATCTTATCAGCACTGTCAACTTTTTGAACCTCGCATGCATACTCAAACGCATTCAGCCAGTCCATAATGTCATTCCTTTCTTCATATACACTGAGCAGATCTTTTGGAAACCGTGGATGAGAGGAAGCCCCAGACCCATGTCCAGGACCCTTGGACCCATTTGCAACCTGAAGCTTGGCCAGTTCCAACTGGTGATCCCTGTCTTTCTGTTTTTCTGCCTGTTCGATTTTTAGTTTGGCTATGCTGAATTCAAGCTCCTGCTGCCTAAACCGCAGCTCTTGCTTCTTGAATTCAAGCATAGCCTCCCCATCAACACTGGCAGAGGAAACATTAAACATTACATCCTCCCTGTCCTCGTGGTCGCGATGGATCAGTGCAGCGGCAGAACCGTCGGTTCTACCAGTGAGAGCAGCCCCACCACCTTCTGCACTGTCCTCGGAAGTTATAGCGTCAAGCTGCGCTTCTTGCCACGCCACGATTCTCTGGATCATTTCCAATTTTGTGCCTTGAGAGGAAACACCTCTCTCCGCACACATCTTTTTCAGTGTTTCTGATTTGGAAGCATTTAAAGTTAACAAGGTATTTGCTTCCATACTGTTTGATAGGACTATGGCCTTTTTAAAGTTATTCTATAACAATTCACTACGTGTACTGTTTGGAATAACCTGAAATGCCTTAGTTCGAGCGCAACACTGGATACCTTCAGTCGTATCCCACCGCTGTACACCAATTTGTTAAGACGGATTTCTGAACTCTGTCCTGGTGGCGCAGAAGTTCAGAAGGCCAACCTAATTACTTGGAACAGGGTAACCTCTGGACAAGCCAGACCAATCAAGGTAGCGATCGCGGCGGTCAAGACTAGGTCTCAAGAGGGGTGAGGGTGACTGAAAGCCCGCAATGAGCACACAAAGCAAGAGCGCTTACAAACTACTCCAAACAGTTGTTATATCAAAAATAGATACACGTTTATTTTAAGGCCTTTAAAATAATGACCGTAGCGAGAAAATCACAATATCACAATATTAAACCAACACATACCATATCAACACAATATATATACAAATACACAGTCGCAAGCGTTTAAAGCACGAAATATGTAGTCCACCTGCCAGGGAAGGAAAACAGGCAGTGCGATACCGCTTTAGACTCAGTTCGCCTTCAGAGGCACCTACTAGATGGAAGTCCGAGCCCTGCGAAGAGTGGAGCCTTGTGCTCAAAGTACCTGCCACGCCGGTGCCAACGGGCAAAAGGGGAAGCTCTTCGGAGGAAGTCAGGCAGTTCGGGTTAGTGCACAGCAGAAGGAGAACAGGTTCCGTAACTCAAGCGCAGCCTCCACAGCGGGCAGAAGCAGAGCGCGAGTACGGCCAAAAGGGTGCTGTTTTTACACAGCAGGGAAAAGCAATGGGATACTGCAGGAGGGCGACCAGATCCTAGCTAAACTACTCACCGGTCCCCGAAGCAAGCAGACCCAGGCTTCTCCACGTTCGTTTTAGCAGCTGGCAGGTTCAGAAGAGCAGGGAACGCCTCGTAGTCGTGTAGAGCAAAAAGACGTCCCAATCGACGAAACCAGCACAGTTTGTTGCCGCAGCAGGACAACGGAGCGGCCGTGTGTATTCGAGCCAAATGTACACTCCTCCCTTCAGACTTGGGAACGCCAAGTGTACGAAGCGTGGGAGAGTGACAAGGACTCGGAATACAACACAACCTGGCGGCGGTTACAGAGCAGGACTCCCTTGTAAGCTGGTCAGTCAACTGGATGGCCCAGAGACACTTCCGAAGGCTTACTTGGCAGGAGAGGATGAAGTCGCCGGGAATAGCTGTTCCTGCTATTCCAAAGGTCGAAGCACCAGTACAGGCCTTCTGGTTCGATCCAAGGAGGAAAGGGTTTCACAGGACGACAGCAGTGCAAAGGAGGATTCCTTCAGCGGGTCACCAGCGATTCCTCGGTCCAGCCTCTTGGTTGCAGGATACTTGGCTCCTGTATTCCTTCGTTCATGAGAACTCAGGAGATCGACCTGGTAGTGGTGTTTCCAGCTCCCTCTTATCCACGGTTCCCTTCGCGCCAAAACGGAGGGGAGCCAATGGGAGATCCGCTCATCAACACACATACCATACGTGGACCAATCACGGACCACGGTGGTCCCAGGCATTCACACCACCCTAGACTCTCTGGCACCCAGGATGTGTATTGGGACCAGACATCCCAGCCCCCACCCTGGAGGCACACAAACGACATGTAGAAGCCCGCGAAAGCAACCACGTTTCGCGGGAAAGTACATGCCCAAATAAGGAAGGCCCTGGGTCGCCCGACCTGGGGAAGGTGAAGGGAGCAAGACGGTCAGTGGACAGGACAAAGGAGCCTCGTGGTCTGGCCATTTTGGGAGCCAGGCCACCATTTTGGGTTCAGTGCGAAAAACGTGCTCAGAACGCCAAAAGGAGCTCAAAATAAACAAAACGATCGCTGCCACCATTCCAGTCCCTGAATGACTTGCACCGATCAAATACCATCCTAAAAGAGTATCTAGGGCCTGTAGAAGGCTAGAGACCCAAGAGAGCTGTAACTTAGCTTACAGTGCCCTCTTGTGTCATGTTGCACTAAAGCCGCAACATGATAAAAGAAACTACGGGAAACAGCGTTCCCCGGTACTGACTGTCTTAAGGGCATGTCAGTTTCCCCGTAAGAAAGGAGCGAAAGCCCAGAGAAGTGCGGCAGAAGGCTGTACTTCTCTGGCAAAGTCAAGAACAAGGTTAAAAACAATAGCAAAAAGTTTAGGGGTTGCCACATGGAAGGAAAATTCCCTACAATTACGAAATCTTTCCTAACAGCGATGTGATATCTCAATGATTCTAATACCAAACCAGAGACCCGTCCTTTAACATGAGATGGGATATCCAACTCCTTCCCATTCCAATCCTGAGCCACTCCTGATAGCAGAGATGTGATATCTCAATGCTTATACCAAACCTGAGACCCTTCCCATAACATGAGATGTGATATCCAACTCCTTCCCGTTCCAAACCTAAGACACTTCCTATAGCATATGTGATATCCAACTCCTTCCCATTCCAAACATGAGACCCTTCCTATAGCAAGAATGTAACATCCAACTCCTACCCATTCCAATCCTGAGACCATTCCTATAGCATGAGATGTGATGTCTCAATGCTTCCAATACCAAACCTGAGATCCTTCCTATAACATGAGATGTGATATCCAACTCCTTCCCATTCCAATCCTGAGACCCTTATGATAGCATGAGATGTGATATCTCAATGCTTCTAATACCAAACCTGAGATCCTTCCTATAATATGAGATGTGATTTCCAAATCCTTCCCCTTCCAAACCTGAGACCCTCCCTTTAGCATGAGATGTGATATCCAACTCCTTCCCATTCCAATCCTGAGACCCTTCTGATAGCATGAGATGTGATTTCTCAATGCCTCTAATACCAAACCTGAGATCCTACCTCTAACATGAAATGTGATATCCATCTCCTTCCCTTTCCAAACCTGAGACCCTGCCTATAGCATGATATGTGATATCCAAGTCCTTCCCATTCCAATCCTGAGACCCTTCCTATAGCATGTGATGTGATATCTCAATGCTTATACCAAACCTGAGACACTTCCTATGGCATGAGATGGCATATACAACTCCTTCCCATTCCAATCCTGAGACCCTTCCTATAGCATGAGATGTGATATCTCAATGCTTATACCAAACCTGAGACCCTTCCTATAGCATGCAATGTGATATCCAACTTCTTCCCATTCCAATCCTGAGACCCTTCCTATAGCATGAGATGTGATATCTCAATGCTTATACCAAACCTGAGACCCTTCCTATAGCTTGAGATGTGATATCCAACTCCTTCCCATTCCAATCCTGAGACCCTTCCTATAGCATGAGATGTGATATCTCAAGGCCTCTAATACCAAACCTGAGATCCTTCCTCTAACATGAAATGTGATATCCAACTCCTTCCCCTTCCAAACCTGAGAGCCTTCCTATAGCATGAGATATGATATCCAAGTCCTTCCCATTCCAATCCTGAGACCCTTCCTATAACATGAAATGTGATATCCAACTCCTTCCCATTCCAACCTGAGACCCTTCCTATAGCATGAGATGGGATATCCAACTCCTTCCAAATCCAATACTGATACCCTTCCGATAGCATGAGATGTGATATCCCAATGCTTCTACCAAACCTGAGACCCATCCTATAACATGAGATGTGATATCCAAATCCTTCCCCTTCCAAACCTTAGACCCTTCCTTTATCATGAAATGTGATATCCAACTCCTTCCCATTCCAATCCTGAGACCCTTCCGATATCATGAGATGTGATATCTCAATGCTTATACCAAATCTGAGACCCTTCCTATGGCCTGAGATGTCATATACAACTCCTTCCCATTCCAATCCTGAGACCCTTCCTATAGCATGAGATGTGATATCTCAATGCTTATACCAAATCTGAGACCCTTCCTATAGCATGAGATGTGATATCCAACTCCTTCCCATTCCAATCCTGAGACCCTTCCTATAGCATGAGAAGTGATATCTCCATGCTTATACCAAACCTGAGACCCTTCCTATAGCATAATATGTGATATCCAAATCCTTCCCATTCCAATCCTGAGACCCTTCCTATAGCATGAGATGTGATATCTCAATGCTTATACCAAACCTGAGACCCTTCCTATAGCATGAGATGTGATATCCAACTCCTTCCCATTCCAATCCTGAGACCCTTCCTATAGCATGAGATGTGATGTCTCAATGCTTCTAATACCAAACCTGAGATCCTTCCTATAACATGAGATGTGATATCCAACTCCTTCCCATTCCAATCCTGAGACCCTTATGATAGCATGAGATGTGATATCTCAATGCCTCTTATACCAAACCTGAGATCCTTCCGATAGCATGAGATGTGATATCTCAATGCTTCTAATACCAAACCTGAGATCCTTCCTATAATATGAGATGTGATTTCCAAATCCTTCCCCTTCCAAACCTGAGACCCTCCCTTTAGCATGAAATGTGATATCCAACTCCTTCCCATTCCAATCCTGAGACCCTTCTGATAGCATGAGATGTGATATCTCAATGCCTCTAATACCAAACCTGAGATCCTACCTCTAACATGAAATGTGATATCCATCTCCTTCCCTTTCCAAACCTGAGACCCTGCCTATAGCATGAGAAGTGATATCCAAGTCCTTCCCATTCCAATCCTGAGACCCTTCCTATAGCATGTGATGTGATATCTCAATGCTTATACCAAACCTGAGACCCTTCCTATGGCATGAGATGTCATATACAACTCCTTCCCATTCCAACCCTAAGACCCTTCAAATAGCATGAGATGTGATATCCAACTTCTTCCCATTCCAATCCTGAGACCCTTCCTATAGCATGACATGTGATATCTCAATGCTTATACCAAACCTGAGACCCTTCCTATAGCATAAGATGTGATATCCAAATCCTTCCCATTCCAATCCTGAGACCCTTCCTATAGCATGAGATGTGATATCTCAATGCTTATACCAAACCTGAGACCCTTCCTATAGCATGAGATGTGATATCCAACTCCTTCCCATTCCAATCCTGAGACCCTTCCTATAGCATGAGATGTGATGTCTCAATGCTTCTAATACCAAACCTGAGATCCTTCCTATAACATGAGATGTGATATCCAACTCCTTCCCATTCCAATCCTGAGACCCTTATGATAGCATGAGATGTGATATCTCAATGCCTCTTATACCAAACCTGAGATCCTTCCGATAGCATGAGATGTGATATCTCAATGCTTCTAATACCAAACCTGAGATCCTTCCTATAATATGAGATGTGATTTCCAAATCCTTCCTCTTCCAAACCTGAGACCCTCCCTTTAGCATGAAATGTGATATCCAACTCCTTCCCATTCCAATCCTGAGACCCTTCTGATAGCATGAGATGTGATATCTCATTGCCTCTAATACCAAACCTGAGATCCTACCTCTAACATGAAATGTGATATCCATCTCCTTCCCTTTCCAAACCTGAGACCCTGCCTATAGCATGAGATGTGATATCCAAGTCCTTCCCATTCCAATCCTGAGACCCTTCCTATAGCATGTGATGTGATATCCAAGTACTTCCCATTCCAATCCTGAGACCCTTCCTATAGCATGTGATGTGAAATCTCAATGCTTATACCAAACCTGAGACCCTTCCTATGGCATGAGATGTCATAAACAACTCCTTCCCATTCCAACCCTGAGACCCTTCCTATAGCATGAGATGTGATATCTCAATGCTTATACCAAACCTGAGACCCTTCCTATAGCTTGAGATGTGATATCCAACTTCTTCCCATTCCAATCCTGAGACCCTTCCTATAGCATGAGATGTGATATCCCAATGCTTCTACCAAACCTGAGACCCATACTATGGCATGAGATGTGATATCAAACTGCTTCCCATTCCAATCCTGAGACGCTTCCTATAGCTTGAGATGTGATATCCAACTCCTTCCCATTCCAATTCTGAGACCCTTCTTATACCATGAGACTTGATATCTCAATGCTTCTAATACCAAACCTGAGACCCGTCCTATAACATGAGATGTGATATCCAAATCCTTCCCCTTCCAAACCTTAGACCCTTCCTTTATAATGAGATGTGATATCCAACTCCTTCCCATTCCAATCCTGAGACCCTTCCGATATCATGAGATTTGTTATCTCAATGCTTCTAATATCAAACTTGAGACCCTCCCTATAGCATGAGATGTGACATCCAAGTCCTTCCCATTCCAATCCTGAGACCCTTCCGATAGCAGAGATGTGATATCTCAATGCTTATACCAAACCTGAGACCCTTCCTAAGGCTTGAGATGTCATATACAACTCCTTCCCATTCCAATCCTGAGACCCTTCCTATAGCATGAGATGTGATATCTCAATGCTTATACCAAATCTGAGACCCTTCCTATAGCATGAGATGTGATATCCAAATCCTTCCCATTCCAATCCTGAGACCCTTCCTATAGCATGAGATGTGATATCTCAATGCTTATACCAAACCTGAGAGCCTACCTATAGCATGAGATGTGATTTCCAAGTCCATCCCATTCCAATCCTTAGACCCTTCCTACAGCATGCGATGTGATATCTCAATGATTCTAATACCAAACCAGAGACCCGTCCTTTAACATGAGATGGGATATCCAACTCCTTCCCATTCCAATCCTGAGCCACTCCTGATAGCAGAGATGTGATATCTCAATGCTTATACCAAACCTGAGACCCTTCCTATAACATGAGATGTGATATCCAACTCCTTCCCGTTCCAAACCTGAGACACTTCCTATAGCATATGTGATATCCAACTCCTTCCCATTCCAAACATGAGACCCTTACTATAGCATGAGATGTGATATATCAATGCTTCTAATACCAAACCTGAGATCCTTCCTATGACATGAGATGTGATATCCAAATCCTTCCCATTCCAATCCTGAGACCCTTCCTATAGCAAGAGATGTGATATCCAAATCCTTCCCATTCCAATCCTGAGACCCTTCCTATAACATGAGATGTGATATTCAACTCCTTCCCCTTCCAACCTGAGACACTTCCTATAGCATGGGAAGGGATATCCAACTCCTTCCCAATCCAATCCTGAGAACCTTCCGATAGCAGAGATGTGATATCTCAATGCTTATACCAAACCTGAGACCCTTACTATGGCATGAGATGTGATATCCAACTCCTTGCCATTCAAATCCTGAGACCCTTCCTATAGCATGAGATGTGATATCTCAATGCTTCTACCAAACCTGAGACCCTTCCTTTAGCATGAGATGTGATATCCAAATCCTTCACATTCCAATCCTGAGACCCTTCCTATAGCATGAGATGTGATATCTCAATGCTTCTAATACCAAACCTGAGATCCTTCCTATAACATGAGATGTGATATCCAATTCCTTCCCATTCCAAACCTGAGACCCTTCCTATTGGATGAGATGTGATATCCAACTCCTTCCCATTCCAACCCTGAGACCCTTCCTATACCATGAGATGTGATATCTCAATGCTTCTAATACCAAACCTGGGAACCGTCCTATAACATGAGATGTGATATCTCAATGTTTCTAATAAAAAACCTGAGACCCTTCCTATAACATGAGATGTGATATCCAATTCCTTCCCATTCCAAACCTGAGACCCTTCCTAAGGCTTGAGATGTCATATACAACTCCTTCCCATTCCAATCCTGAGACCCTTCCTATAGCATGAGATGTGATATCTCAATGCTTATACCAAATCTGAGACCCTTCCTATAGCATGAGATGTGATATCCAAATCCTTCCCATTCCAATCCTGAGACCCTTCCTATAGCATGAGATGTGATATCTCAATGCTTATACCAAACCTGAGAGCCTACCTATAGCATGAGATGTGATTTCCAAGTCCATCCCATTCCAATCCTTAGACCCTTCCTACAGCATGCGATGTGATATCTCAATGATTCTAATACCAAACCAGAGACCCGTCCTTTAACATGAGATGGGATATCCAACTCCTTCCCATTCCAATCCTGAGCCACTCCTGATAGCAGAGATGTGATATCTCAATGCTTATACCAAACCTGAGACCCTTCCTATAACATGAGATGTGATATCCAACTCCTTCCCGTTCCAAACCTGAGACACTTCCTATAGCATATGTGATATCCAACTCCTTCCCATTCCAAACATGAGACCCTTACTATAGCATGAGATGTGATATATCAATGCTTCTAATACCAAACCTGAGATCCTTCCTATGACATGAGATGTGATATCCAAATCCTTCCCATTCCAATCCTGAGACCCTTCCTATAGCAAGAGATGTGATATCCAAATCCTTCCCATTCCAATCCTGAGACCCTTCCTATAACATGAGATGTGATATTCAACTCCTTCCCCTTCCAACCTGAGACACTTCCTATAGCATGGGAAGGGATATCCAACTCCTTCCCAATCCAATCCTGAGAACCTTCCGATAGCAGAGATGTGATATCTCAATGCTTATACCAAACCTGAGACCCTTACTATGGCATGAGATGTGATATCCAACTCCTTGCCATTCAAATCCTGAGACCCTTCCTATAGCATGAGATGTGATATCTCAATGCTTCTACCAAACCTGAGACCCTTCCTTTAGCATGAGATGTGATATCCAAATCCTTCACATTCCAATCCTGAGACCCTTCCTATAGCATGAGATGTGATATCTCAATGCTTCTAATACCAAACCTGAGATCCTTCCTATAACATGAGATGTGATATCCAATTCCTTCCCATTCCAAACCTGAGACCCTTCCTATTGGATGAGATGTGATATCCAACTCCTTCCCATTCCAACCCTGAGACCCTTCCTATACCATGAGATGTGATATCTCAATGCTTCTAATACCAAACCTGGGAACCGTCCTATAACATGAGATGTGATATCTCAATGTTTCTAATAAAAAACCTGAGACCCTTCCTATAACATGAGATGTGATATCCAATTCCTTCCCATTCCAAACCTGAGACCCTTCCTATTGGATGAGATGTGATATCCAAATCCTTCCCCTTCCAAACCTGAGACCCTTCCTTTAGCATGAGATGTGATATCCAAATACTTCCCATTCCAATCCTAAAACCCTTCCTATAGCATGAGATGTGATATCTCAATGTTTCTAATAAAAAACCTGAGACCCTTCCTATAGCAAGAGATGTGATATCCAAATCCTTCCCATTCCAATCCTGAGACCCTTCCTGTATATAACATGAGATGTGATATCCAACTCCTTCCCATTCCAACCTGAGACCCTTCCTATAGCATGAGATGTGATATCCAACTCCTTACCATTCAAATCCTGAGACCCTCCCTATAACAAGAGATGTCATATCCAACTCCTTCCCATTCCAAACCTGAGACCCTTCCTATAACATGAGATGTGATATCCAACTCCTTCCCATTCCAAACCTGAGACCCTTCCGATAGCATGAGATGTGATATCTCAATGCTTCAAAAACCAAACATGAGAACCATCCTATAACATGAGATGTGAAATCCAAATCCTTCCCTTCCCAAACCTGAGACTCTTCCTATAGCATGAGATGTGATATCTCAATGCTTCTACCAAACCTGAAACCCTTCCTATAGCATGAGATGTGATATCCAACTCCTTCCCATTCCAATCCTGAGACACACCCTATAGCATGAGATGTGATATCACAATGCTTCTAATACCAAACCTGAGACCCGTCCTATAACATGAGATGTGATATCCAAATCCTTCCCCTTCCAAACCTGAGACCCTTCCTTTAGCATGAGATGTGATATATAGCTCCTCCCATTCCAATCCTGAGACCCTTCCGATAGCAGAGATGTGACATTTCAATGCTTATACCAAACCTGAGACCCTTCCCATAGCATGAGATGTGATATCCAACTCCTTCCCATTCCAATCCTGAGACCCTTCCTATAGCATGAGATGTGATATCTCAATGCTTCTAATACCAAACCTGAGATCCTTCCTATAACATGAGATGTGATATCCAACTCCTTCCCATTCCAATCCCGAGACCCTTCCTATAGCATGAGATGTGATATCTCAATGCTTCTAATACCAAACCTAAGGTCCTTCCTATAACATGAGATGTGATATCCAAATCCTTCCCATTCCAAACCTGAGACCCTCCCTTTAGCATGAGATGTGATATCCAACTCCTTCCCATTCCAATCCTGATACCCTTCTGATAGCATGAGATCTGATATCTCAATGCCTCTAATACCAAACCTGAGATCCTACCTCTAACATGAAATGTGATATCCAACTCCTTCCTTTTCCAAACCTGAGACCCTTCCTACAGCATGAGATGTGATATCCAAGTCCTTCCCATTCCAATCCTGAGACCCTTCCTATAAAATGAGATGTGATATCCAACTCCTTCTATTCCAACCTGAGACCCTTCCTATAGCATGAGATGGGATATCCAACTCCTTCCAAATCCAATCCTGATACCCTTCCGATAGCATGAGATGTGATATACCAATGCTTCTACAAAACCTGAGACCCATACCATGGCATGAGATGTGATATCAAACTCCCGTCCTATACCATGAGACTTGATATCTCAATGCTTCTAATACCAAACCTGAGACCGGTCCAATAACATGAGATGTGATATCCAAATCCTTCCCCTTCCAAACCTTAGACCCTTCCTTTATCATGAGATGTGATATCCAAGTCCTTCCCATTCCATTCCTGAGACCCTTCCTATAGCATGAGATGTGATATCTCAATGCTTCTAATACCAAACCTGAGACCCTTCCTATAATATGAGATGTGATATCCAAGTCCTTCCCATTCCAATCCTGAGACCCTTCCTATAGCATGAGATGTGATATCTCAATGCTTCTAATACCAAACCTGAGACCCTTCCTATAACATGAATTATGATATCCAAATCCTTCCCATTCCAATCCTGAGACCCTTCCGATAGCAGAGATGTGATATCTCAATGCTTATACCAAACCTAAGACCCTTCCGATAGCATGAGATGTGATATCTCAATGCTTCTAATACCAAACCTGAGATCCTTCCAATAACATGAGATGTGATATCCAACTCCTTCCCGTTCCAATCCCGAGACCCTTCCTATAGCATGAGATGTGATATCTCAATGCTTCTAATACCAAACCTAAGGTCCTTCCTATAACATGAGATGTGATATCCAAATCCTTCCCATTCCAAACCTGAGACCCTCCCTTTAGCATGAGATGTGATATCCAACTCCTTCCCCTTCCAAACCTGAGACCCTTCCTTTAGCATGAGATGTGATATCCAGCTCCTCCCATTCCAATCCTGAGACCCTTCCGATAGCAGAGATGTGATATTTCAATGCTTATACCAAACCTGAGACCCTTCCCATAGCATGAGATGTGATATCCAGCTCCTCCCATTCCAATCCTGAGACCCTTCCGATAGCAGAGATGTGATATTTCAATGCTTATACCAAACCTGAGACCCTTCCCATAGCATGAGATGTGATATCCAACTCCTTCCCATTCCAATCCTGAGACCCTTCCTATAGCATGAGATGTGATATCTCAATGCTTCTAATACCAAACCTGAGATCCTTCCTATAACATGAGATGTGATATCCAACTCCTTCCCATTCCAATCCCGAGACCCTTCCTATAGCATGAGATGTGATATCTCAATGCTTCTAATACCAAACCTAAGGTCCTTCCTATAACGTGAGATGTGATATCCAAATCCTTCCCATTCCAAACCTGAGACCCTCCCTTTAGCATGAGATGTGATATCCAACTCCTTCCCATTCCAATCCTGATACCCTTCTGATAGCATGAGATGTGATATCTCAATGCCTCTAATACCAAACCTGAGATCCTACCTCTAACATGAAATGTGATATCCAACTCCTTCCTTTTCCAAACCTGAGACCCTTCCTACAGCATGAGATGTGATATCCAAGTCCTTCCCATTCCAATCCTGAGACCCTTCCTATAACATGAGATGTGATATCCAACTCCTTCTATTCCAACCTGAGACCCTTCCTATAGCATGAGATGGGATATCCAACTCCTTCCAAATCCAATCCTGATACCCTTCCGATAGCATGAGATGTGATATCCCAATGCTTCTACAAAACCTGAGACCCATACCATGGCATGAGATGTGATATCAAACTCCCGTCCTATACCATGAGACTTGATATCTCAATGCTTCTAATACCAAACCTGAGACCGGTCCAATAACATGAGATGTGATATCCAAATCCTTCCCCTTCCAAACCTTAGACCCTTCCTTTATCATGAGATGTGATATCCAAGTCCTTCCCATTCCATTCCTGAGACCCTTCCTATAGCATGAGATGTGATATCTCAATGCTTCTAATACCAAACCTGAGACCCTTCCTATAACATGAGATGTGATATCCAAGTCCTTCCCATTCCAATCCTGAGACCCTTCCTATAGCATGAGATGTGATATCTCAATGCTTCTAATACCAAACCTGAGACCCTTCCTATAACATGAATTGTGATATCCAAATCCTTCCCGTTCCAATCCTGAGACCCTTCCGATAGCAGAGATGTGATATCTCAATGCTTATACCAAACCTAAGACCCTTCCGATAGCATGAGATGTGATATCTCAATGCTTCTAATACCAAACCTGAGACCGGTCCAATAACATGAGATGTGATATCCAAATCCTTCCCCTTCCAAACCTTAGACCATCCCTTTAGCATGAGATTTGATATCCAACTCCTTCCCATTCCAATCCTGAGACCCTTCTGATGGCATGAGATGTGATATCTCAATGCCTCTAAAACCAAACCTGAGATCCTACCTCTAACATGAAATGTGATATCCAACTCCTTCCCCTTCCAACCCTGAGAGCCTTCCTATATAATGAGATGTGATATCCAAGTCCTTCCCATTCCAATCCTGAGACCCTTCCTATAACATGAGATGTGATATCCAACTCCTTCCCATTCCAATCATGAGACCCTTCCTATAGCTTGAGATGTGATATCCAACTCCTTCTCATTCCAATTCTGAGACCCGTCCTATACCATGAGACTTGATATCTCAATGCTTCAAATACCAAACCTGAGACCGGTCCTATAACATGAGATGTGATACCCAACTCCTTCCCATTCCAATCCTGATACCCTTCTGATAGCATGAGATGTGATATCTCAATGCCTCTAATACCAAACCTGAGATCCTACCTCTAACATGAAATATGATATCCAACTCCTTCCTTTTCCAAACCTGAGACCCTTCCTACAGCATGAGATGTGATATCCAAGTCCTTCCCATTCCAATCCTGAGACCCTTCCTATAACATGAGATGTGATATCCAACTCCTTCTATTCCAACCTGAGACCCTTCCTATAGCATGAGATGGGATATCCAACTCCTTCCAAATCCAATCCTGATACCCTTCCGATAGCATGAGATGTGATATCCCAATGCTTCTACAAAACCTGAGACCCATACCATGGCATGAGATGTGATATCAAACTCCCGTCCTATACCATGAGACTTGATATCTCAATGCTTCTAATACCAAACCTGAGACCGGTCCAATAACATGAGATGTGATATCCAAATCCTTCCCCTTCCAAACCTTAGACCCTTCCTTTATCATGAGATGTGATATCCAAGTCCTTCCCATTCCATTCCTGAGACCCTTCCTATAGCATGAGATGTGATATCTCAATGCTTCTAATACCAAACCTGAGACCCTTCCTATAACATGAGATGTGATATCCAAGTCCTTCCCATTCCAATCCTGAGACCCTTCCTATAGCATGAGATGTGATATCTCAATGCTTCTAATACCAAACCTGAGACCCTTCCTATAACATGAATTGTGATATCCAAATCCTTCCCATTCCAATCCTGAGACCCTTCCGATAGCAGAGATGTGATATCTCAATGCTTATACCAAACCTAAGACCCTTCCGATAGCATGAGATGTGATATCTCAATGCTTCTAATACCAAACCTGAGACCGGTCCAATAACATGAGATGGAATATCCAAATCCTTCCCCTTCCAAACCTTAGACCATCCCTTTAGCATGAGATTTGATATCCAACTCCTTCCCATTCCAATCCTGAGACCCTTCTGATGGCATGAGATGTGATATCTCAATGCCTCTAAAACCAAACCTGAGATCCTACCTCTAACATGAAATGTGATATCCAACTCCTTCCCCTTCCAACCCTGAGAGCCTTCCTATAGAATGAGATGTGATATCCAAGTCCTTCCCATTCCAATCCTGAGACCCTTCCTATAACATGAGATGTGATATCCAACTCCTTCCCATTCCAATCATGAGACCCTTCCTATAGCTTGAGATGTGATATCCAACTCCTTCTCATTCCAATTCTGAGACCCGTCCTATACCATGAGACTTGATATCTCAATGCTTCAAATACCAAACCTGAGACCGGTCCTATAACATGAGATGTGATACCCAAATCCGTCCCCTTCCAAACCTTAGACCCTTCCTATAGCATGAGATGTGATATCTCATTGCTTCTAATACCAAACCTGAGACCCTTCCTATAACGAGATGGGATATCCAACTCCTTCCCATTCCAATCCTGAGACCCTTCAGATAGCAGAGATGTGATATCCAACTCCTTCCCATTCCAAACCTGAGACCCTTCCTATAGCATGAGATGTTATAATTTAATGCTTCTAAAACCAAACCTGAGAACCATCCTATAACATGTGAAATCCAAATCCTTCCCTTTCCAAACCTGAGACCCTTCCGATAGCATGAGATGTGATATCTCAATGCTTCTAAAACCAAACATGAGAACCATCCTATAACATGAGATGTGAAATCCAAATCCTTCCCTTTCCAAACCTGAGACCCTTCCTATAGCTTGAGATGAAGTATCAAACTCCTTCCCATTCCAATCCTGAGATAGCTTGAGATGTGATATCCAACTCCATCCCATTCCAATCCTGAGACCCTTCCGATAGCATGAGATGTGATAGCTCAATGCTTCTAATATCAAAACTGAGACCCTCCCTATAGTATGAGATGTGAATTCTAAGTCCTTACCATTCCTATCCTGAGACCCTTCCGATAGCAGAGATGTGATATCTCAATGCTTATACCAAACCTGATGACCCTTCCTATGGCATTAGATGTGATATCCAACTCCTTCCCATTCCAATCCTGAGTTCCTTCCTATAGCATGAGATGTGATATCTCAATGCTTCTATCAAACCTGATACCCTTCCTTTAGCATGAGAGGTGATATTCAACTCCTGCCCATTCCAATCCTGAGACCCTTCCTATATCATGAGACGTGATATCCAACTCCTTCCCATTCCAATCCTGAGACTCCTCCTATAGCATGAGATGTGATATCTCAATGCTTCTAATACCAGACCTGGGACCGGTCCTATAACATGAGATATGATATCCAAATCCTTCCCCTTCCAAACCTGAGACCCTTCCTATAGCAAGAGATGTGATATCCAATTCCTTCCCATTCCAATCCTGAGACCCTTCCTATAACGAGATGTGATATCCAACTCCTTCCCATTCCAACCTGAGACCCTTCCTGTAGCATGAGAAGGGAGATCCAACTCCTTCCCATTCCAATCCTGAGACCCTTCCTATACCATGAGATGTGATATCTCAATGCTTCTAATACCAAACCTGGGACCCGTCCTATAACATGAGATATGTCCTATAACATGAGATATGATATCCAAATCCTTCCCCTTCCAAACCTGAGACCCTTCCTTTAGCATGAGATGTGATATCCAAATCCTTCCCATTCCAATACTGAAACCCTTCCTATAGCATGAGATGTCATATCTCAATGTTTCTAATAGAAAACCTGAGACCCTTCCTATAGCAAGAGATGTGATATCCAAATCCTTCCCATTTCAATCTTGAGACCCTTCCTATAACATGAGATGTGATATCTAACTCCTACCCATTCCAACCTGAGACCCTTCCTATAGCATGAGAAGGGATATCCAATTCCTTCCCAATCCAATCCTTAGACCCTTCCGATAGCAGAGATGTGATATCTCAATGCTTATACCAAACCTGAGACCCTTCCTTTAGCATGAGATGTGATATCCAAATGCTTCACATTCCAATCCTGAGACCCTTCCTATAGCATGAGATGTGATATCTCAATGCTTCTAATACAAAACCTGAGATCCTTCCTATAACATGAGATGTGATATCCAAGTCCTTCCCATTCCAATCCTGAGACCCTTCCTATAACATGAGATGTGATATCCAACTCCTTCTACTCCAACCTGAGACCCTTCCTATAGCATGAGATGGGATATCCAACTCCTTCCAAATCCAGTCCTGATACCCTTCCAATAGCATGAGATGTGATATCCCAATGCTTCTACAAAACCTGAGACCCATACCATGGCATGAGATGTGATATCAAACTCCCGTCCTATACCATGAGACTTGATATCTCAATGCTTCTAATACCAAACCTGAGACCGGTCCAATAACATGAGATGTGATATCCAAATCCTTCCCCTTCCAAACCTTAGACCCTTCCTTTATCATGAGATGTGATATCCAAGTCCTTCCCATTCCATTCCTGAGACCCTTAATATAGCATGAGATGTGATATCTCAATGCTTCTAATACCAAACCTGAGACCCTTCCTATAACATGAGATGTGATATCCAAATCCTTCCCATTCCAATCCTGAGACCCTTCCGATAGCAGAGATGTGATATCTCAATGCTTATACCAAACCTGAGACCCTTCCGATAGCATGAGATGTGATATCTCAATGCTTCTAATACCAAACCTCAGATCCTTCCAATAACATGAGATGTGATGTCCAAATCCTTCCCCTTCCAAACCTTAGACCCTCCCTTTAGCATGAGATGTGATATCCAACTCCTTCCCATTCCAATCCTGAGACCCTTCTGATGGCATGAGATGTCATATCTCAATGCCTCTAATACCAAACCTGAGATCCTACCTCTAACATGAGATGTGATATCAAACTCCTTCCCATTCCAAACCTGAGACCCTTCAGATAGCATGAGATGTGATATTTCAATGCTTCTAAAACCAAACATGAGAACCATCCTATAACATGAGATGTGAAATCCAAATCATTCCCATTCCAAACCTGAGACCCTTCCTATAGCATGAGATGTTATAATTTAATGCTTCTAAAACCAAACCTGAGAACCATCCTATAACATGTGAAATCCAAATCCTTCCCTTTCCAAACCTGAGACCCTTCCGATAGCATGAGATGTGATATCTCAATGCTTCTAAAACCAAACATGAGAACCATCCTATAACATGAGATGTGAAATCCAAATCCTTCCCTTTCCAAACCTGAGACCCTTCCTATAGCTTGAGATGAAATATCAAACTCCTTCCCATTCCAATCCTGAGATAGCTTGAGATGTGATATCCAACTCCATCCCATTCCAATCCTGAGACCCTTCCGATAGCATGAGATGTGATAGCTCAATGCTTCTAATATCAAAACTGAGACCCTCCCTATAGTATGAGATGTGAATTCTAAGTCCTTACCATTCCTATCCTGAGACCCTTCCGATAGCAGAGATGTGATATCTCAATGCTTATACCAAACCTGATGACCCTTCCTATGGCATTAGATGTGATATCCAACTCCTTCCCATTCCAATCCTGAGTTCCTTCCTATAGCATGAGATGTGATATCTCAATGCTTCTATCAAACCTGATACCCTTCCTTTAGCATGAGAGGTGATATTCAACTCCTGCCCATTCCAATCCTGAGACTCCTCCTATAGCATGAGATGTGATATCTCAATGCTTCTAATACCAGACCTGGGACCGGTCCTATAACATGAGATATGATATCCAAATCCTTCCCCTTCCAAACCTGAGACCCTTCCTATAGCAAGAGATGTGATATCCAATTCCTTCCCATTCCAATCCTGAGACCCTTCCTATAACGAGATGTGATATCCAACTCCTTCCCATTCCAACCTGAGACCCTTCCTGTAGCATGAGAAGGGAGATCCAACTCCTTCCCATTCCAATCCTGAGACCCTTCCTATACCATGAGATGTGATATCTCAATGCTTCTAATACCAAACCTGGGACCCGTCCTATAACATGAGATATGTCCTATAACATGAGATATGATATCCAAATCCTTCCCCTTCCAAACCTGAGACCCTTCCTTTAGCATGAGATGTGATATCCAAATCCTTCCCATTCCAATACTGAAACCCTTCCTATAGCATGAGATGTCATATCTCAATGTTTCTAATAGAAAACCTGAGACCCTTCCTATAGCAAGAGATGTGATATCCAAATCCTTCCCATTTCAATCTTGAGACCCTTCCTATAACATGAGATGTGATATCCAACTCCTACCCATTCCAACCTGAGACCCTTCCTATAGCATGAGAAGGGATATCCAATTCCTTCCCAATCCAATCCTTAGACCCTTCCGATAGCAGAGATGTGATATCTCAATGCTTATACCAAACCTGAGACCCTTCCTTTAGCATGAGATGTGATATCCAAATGCTTCACATTCCAATCCTGAGACCCTTCCTATAGCATGAGATGTGATATCTCAATGCTTCTAATACAAAACCTGAGATCCTTCCTATAACATGAGATGTGATATCCAACTCCTTCTACTCCAACCTGAGACCCTTCCTATAGCATGAGATGGGATATCCAACTCCTTCCAAATCCAATCCTGATACCCTTCCAATAGCATGAGATGTGATATCCCAATGCTTCTACAAAACCTGAGACCCATACCATGGCATGAGATGTGATATCAAACTCCCGTCCTATACGATGAGACTTGATATCTCAATGCTTCTAATACCAAACCTGAGACCGGTCCAATAACATGAGATGTGATATCCAAATCCTTCCCCTTCCAAACCTTAGACCCTTCCTTTATCATGAGATGTGATATCCAAGTCCTTCCCATTCCATTCCTGAGACCCTTAATATAGCATGAGATGTGATATCTCAATGCTTCTAATACCAAACCTGAGACCCTTCCTATAACATGAGATGTGATATCCAAATCCTTCCCATTCCAATCCTGAGACCCTTCCGATAGCAGAGATGTGATATCTCAATGCTTATACCAAACCTGAGACCCTTCCGATAGCATGAGATGTGATATCTCAATGCTTCTAATACCAAACCTCAGATCCTTCCAATAACATGAGATGTGATGTCCAAATCCTTCCCCTTCCAAACCTTAGACCCTCCCTTTAGCATGAGATGTGATATCCAACTCCTTCCCATTCCAATCCTGAGACCCTTCTGATGGCATGAGATGTCATATCTCAATGCCTCTAATACCAAACCTGAGATCCTACCTCTAACATGAGATGTGATATCAAACTCCTTCCCATTCCAAACCTGAGACCCTTCAGATAGCATGAGATGTGATATTTCAATGCTTCTAAAACCAAACATGAGAACCATCCTATAACATGAGATGTGAAATCCAAATCATTCCCATTCCAAACATGAGGCCCTTCCTATAGCTTGAGATGTGATATCAAACTCCTTCCCATTCAATGTGATATCCAACTCCTTCCCATTCCAATCCTGGGACCCTTCCTATACCATGAGATGTGATAGTTCAATGCTTCTAATACCAAACCTGAGACCCGTCCTAAAACATGAGATGTGAGATCCAAATCCTTCCCCTTCCAGACCTGAGACCTTTCCTTTAGCATGAGATGTGATAACCAACTCCTTCCCATTCCAAACCTGAGACCCTTCCCATAGCATGAGATGTGATATCTCAATGCTTCTAAAACCAAACATGAGAACCATCCTATAACATGAGATGTGAAATCCAAATCCTTCCCTTTCCAAACCTGAGACCCTTCCTATAGCTTGAGATGAAATATCAAACTCCTTCCCATTCCAATCCTGAGATAGCTTGAGATGTGAGATCCAAATCCTTCCCCTTCCAAACCTGAGACCCTTCCTATAGCTTGATATGTGATATCAAACTCCTTCCCATTACAATCCTGAGATAGCTTGAGATGTGATATCCAACTCCATCCCATTCCAATCCTGAGACCCTTCCGATTGCATGAGATGTGATAGCTCAATGCTTCTAATATCAAAACTGAGACCCTCCCTATAGTATGAGATGTGAAATCTACGTCCTTCCCATTCCTATCCTGAGACCCTTCCGATAGCAGAGATGTGATATCTCAATGCTTATACCGAACCTGATGACCCTTCCTTTAGCATGAGATGTGATATTCAACTCCTTCCCATTCCAAACCTGAGACCCTTCCTATAACATGAGACGTGATATCCAACTCCTTCCCATTCCAAACCTGAGACCTTTCCTTTAGCATATGTGATATCCAACTCCTTCCAATTCCAATACTGAGACCCTTCCAATAGCATATGTGATATCTCAATGCTTCTAATATCAAAACTGAGACCCTCCCTATAACATGAGATGTGATATCCAACTCCTTCCCATTCCAATACTGAGACCCTTCCAATAGCATATGTGATATCTCAATGCTTCTAATATGAAAACTGAGACCCTCCCTATAACATGAATTGTGATATCCAAATCCTTCCCATTCCAATCCTGAGACCCTTCCGATAGCAGAGATGTGATATCTCAATGCTTATACCAAACCTAAGACCCTTCCGATAGCATGAGATGTGATATCTCAATGCTTCTAATACCAAACCTGAGATCCTTCCAATAACATGAGATATGATGTCCAAATCCCTCCCCTTCCAAACCTTAGACCATCCCTTTAGCATGAGATTTGATATCCAACTCCTTCCCATTCCAATCCTGAGACCCTTCTGATAGCATGAGATGTGATATCTCAATGCCTCTAATACCAAACCTGAGATCCTACCTCTAACATGAAATGTGATATCCATCTCCTTCCCTTTCCAAACCTGAGACCCTGCCTATAGCATGAGATGTGATATCCAAGTCCTTCCCATTCCAATCCTGAGACCCTTCCTATAGCATGTGATGTGATATCTCAATGCTTATACCAAACCTGAGACCCTTCCTATGGCATGAGATGTCATATACAACTCCTTCCCATTCCAACCCTGAGACCCTTCCTATAGCATGAGATGTGATATCTCAATGCTTATACCAAACCTGAGACCCTTCCTATAGCATGAGATGTGATATCCAACTTCTTCCCATTCCAATCCTGAGACCCTTCCTATAGCATGAGATGTGATATCTCAATGCTTATACCAAACCTGAGACCCTTCCTATAGCTTGAGATGTGATATCCAACTCCTTCCCATTCCAATCCTGAGACCCTTCCTATAGCATGAGATGTGATATCTCAAGGCCTCTAATACCAAACCTGAGATCCTTCCTCTAACATGAAATGTGATATCCAACTCCTTCCCCTTCCAAACCTGAGAGCCTTCCTATAGCATGAGATATGATATCCAAGTCCTTCCCATTCCAATCCTGAGACCCTTCCTATAACATGAAATGTGATATCCAACTCCTTCCCATTCTAACCTGAGACCCTTCCTATAGCATGAGATGGGATATCCAACTCCTTCCAAATCCAATACTGATACCCTTCCGATAGCATGAGATGTGATATCCCAATGCTTCTACCAAACCTGAGACCCATACTATGGCATGAGATGTGATATCAAACTCCTTCCCATTCCAATCCTGAGACGCTTCCTATAGCTTGAGATGTGATATCCAACTCCTTCCCATTCCAATTCTGAGACCCTTCTTATACCATGACACTTGATATCTCAATGCTTCTAATACCAAACCTGAGACCCGTCCTATAACATGAGATGTGATATCCAAATCCATCCCCTTCCAAACCTTAGACCCTTCCTTTATAATGAGATGTGATATCCAACTCCTTCCCATTCCAATCCTGAGACCCTTCCGATATCATGAGATGTGATATCTCAATGCTTATACCAAATCTGAGACCCTTCCTATGGCCTGAGATGTCATATACAACTCCTTCCCATTCCAATCCTGAGACCCTTCCTATAGCATGAGATGTGATATCTCAATGCTCATACCAAATCTGAGACCCTTCCTATAGCATGAGATGGGATATCCAACTCCTTCCCATTCCAATCCTGAGACCCTTCCTATAGCATGAGAAGTGATATCTCCATGCTTATACCAAACCTGAGACCCTTCCTATAGCATAAGATGTGATATCCAAATCCTTCCCTTTCCAATCCTGAGACCCTTCCTATAGCATGAGATGTGATATCTCAATGCTTATACCAAACCTGAGACCCTTCCTATAGCATGAGATGTGATATCCAACTCCTTCCCATTCCAATCCTGAGACCCTTCCTATAGCATGAGATGTGATGTCTCAATGCTTCTAATACCAAACCTGAGATCCTTCCTATAACATGAGATGTGATATCCAACTCCTTCCCATTCCAATCCTGAGACCCTTATGATAGCATGAGATGTGATATCTCAATGCCTCTTATACCAAACCTGAGATCCTTCCGATAGCATGAGATGTGATATCTCAATGCTTCTAATACCAAACCTGAGATCCTTCCTATAATATGAGATGTGATTTCCAAATCCTTCCCCTTCCAAACCTGAGACCCTCCCTTTAGCATGAAATGTGATATCCAACTCCTTCCCATTCCAATCCTGAGACCCTTCTGATAGCATGAGATGTGATATCTCAATGCCTCTAATACCAAACCTGAGATCCTACCTCTAACATGAAATGTGATATCCATCTCATTCCCTTTCCAACCCTGAGACCCTGCCTATAGCATGAGATGTGATATCCAAGTCCTTCCCATTCCAATCGTGAGACCCTTCCTATAGCATGTGATGTGATATCTCAATGCTTATACCAAACCTGAGATCCTTCCTATGGCATGAGATCTCATATACAACTCCTTCCCATTCCAACCCTGAGACCCTTCCTATAGCATGAGATGTGATATCTCAATGCTTATACCAAACCTGAGACCCTTCCTATAGCATGAGATGTGATATCCAACTTCTTCCCATTCCAATCCTGAGACCCTTCCTATAGCATGAGATGTGATATCTCAGTGCTTATACCAAACCTGAGACCCTTCCTATAGCATAAGATGTGATATCCAAATCCTTCCCATTCCAATCCTGAGACCCTTCCTATAGCATGAGATGTGATATCTCAATGCTTATACCAAACCTGAGACCCTTCCTATAGCATGAGATGTGATATCCAACTCCTTCCCATTCCAATCCTGAGACCCTTCCTATAGCATGAGATGTGATGTCTCAATGCTTTTAATACCAAACCTGAGATCCTTCCTATAACATGAGATGTGATATCCAACTCCTTCCCATTCCAATCCTGAGACCCTTATGATAGCATGAGATGTGATATCTCAATGCCTCTTATACCAAACCTGAGATCCTTCCGATAGCATGAGATGTGATATCTCAATGCTTCTAATACCAAACCTGAGATCCTTCCTATAATATGAGATGTGATTTCCAAATCCTTCCCCTTCCAAACCTGAGACCCTCCCTTTAGCATGAAATGTGATATCCAACTCCTTCCCATTCCAATCCTGAGACCCTTCTGATAGCATGAGATGTGATATCTCATTGCCTCTAATACCAAACCTGAGATCCTACCTCTAACATGAAATGTGATATCCATCTCCTTCCCTTTCCAAACCTGAGACCCTGCCTATAGCATGAGATGTGATATCCAAGTCCTTCCCATTCCAATCCTGAGACCCTTCCTATAGCATGTGATGTGATATCCAAGTCCTTCCCATTCCAATCCTGAGACCCTTCCTATAGCATGTGATGTGATATCTCAATGCTTATACCAAACCTGAGACCCTTCCTATGGCATGAGATGTCATATACAACTCCTTCCCATTCCAACCCTGAGACCCTTCCTATAGCATGAGATGTGATATCTCAATGCTTATACCAAACCTGAGACCCTTCCTATAGCTTGAGATGTGATATCCAACTTCTTCCCATTCCAATCCTGAGACCCTTCCTATAGCATGAGATGTGATATCCCAATGCTTCTACCAAACCTGAGACCCATACTATGGCATGAGATGTGATATCAAACTCCTTCCCATTCCAATCCTGAGACGCTTCCTATAGCTTGAGATGTGATATCCAACTCCTTCCCATTCCAATTCTGAGACCCTTCTTATACCATGAGACTTGATATCTCAATGCTTCTAATACCAAACCTGAGACCCGTCCTATAACATGAGATGTGATATCCAAATCCTTCCCCTTCCAAACCTTAGACCCTTCCTTTATAATGAGATGTGATATCCAACTCCTTCCCATTCCAATCCTGAGACCCTTCCTATAGCATGAGATGTGATATCTCAATGCTTCTAATACCAAACCTGAGACCCTTCCTATAACATGAGATGGGATATCCAACTCCTTCCCATTCCAATCCTGAGACCCTTCCGATAGCAGAGATGTGATATCTCAATGCTTATACCAAACCTGAGACCCTTCCTAAGGCTTGAGATGTCATATACAACTCCTTCCCATTCCAATCCTGAGACCCTTCCTATAGCATGAGATGTGATATCTCAATGCTTATACCAAATCTGAGACCCTTCCTATAGCATGAGATGTGATATCCAAATCCTTCCCATTCCAATCCTGAGACCCTTCCTATAGCATGAGATGTGATATCTCAATGCTTATACCAAACCTGAGAGCCTACCTATAGCATGAGATGTGATATCCAAGTCCATCCCATTCCAATCCTTAGACCCTTCCTACAGCATGCGATGTGATATCTCAATGATTCTAATACCAAACCAGAGACCCGTCCTTTAACATGAGATGGGATATCCAACTCCTTCCCATTCCAATCCTGAGCCACTCCTGATAGCAGAGATGTGATATCTCAATGCTTATACCAAACCTGAGACCCTTCCTATAACATGAGATGTGATATCCAACTCCTTCCCGTTCCAAACCTGAGACACTTCCTATAGCATATGTGATATCCAACTCCTTCCCATTCCAAACATGAGACCCTTACTATAGCAAGAATGTAATATCCAACTCCTACCCATTCCAATCCTGAGACCATTCCTATAGCATGAGATGTGATATATCAATGCTTCTAATACCAAACCTGAGATCCTTCCTATGACATGAGATGTGATATCCAAATCCTTCCCATTCCAATCCTGAGACCCTTCCTATAGCAAGAGATGTGATATCCAAATCCTTCCCATTCCAATCCTGAGACCCTTCCTATAACATGAGATGTGATATTCAACTCCTTCCCATTCCAACCTGAGACACTTCCTGTTAGGAAAGATTTCGTTATTGTAGGGAACTTTCCTTCCATGTGGCAACCCCTAAACTTTTTGCTATTGTTTTCAACCTGTTCCTTGACTTTGCCAGAGAAGTGCAGCCTTCTGCCGTACTCCTCTGGGCTTTCGCTCCTTTCTTACGGGGAAACTGACATGCCCTTAAGACAGTCAGTACCGGGGAACGCTGTTTCCCGTAGTTTCTTTTATCGTGTCGCCATTTTAGTGCAACACGACACAAGAGGGCACTGTAAGCTAAGTTACAGCTCTCTTGGGTCTCTAGCCTTCTACAGACCCTAGACACTCTTATAGGATGGTTTTTGGATCGGTGCAAGTCATTCAGGGACTGGGCTGGTGGCAGCGATCATTTGGTTTATTTTGAGCTCCTTTTGCCGTTCTGAGCACGTTTTTGCCGCGAACACAAAAGGGTGGCCCGGCTACACAAAATGGCCGGACCACGAGGCTCCTTTGTCTAGTCCACTGTCCGTCTTGCTCCCTTTACCTTCCCCCGGGTCAGGCGACCCGGGGCCTTCCTTATTTGGGCATGTAGTTTCCCGCGAAACACGGTTGCGTTCGCGGGCTTCTACATGTCGTTTGAGTGCCCCCAGGATGTGGGCTGGGCTGTCTGGTCCCAATACACATCCTGGGTGCCAGAGAGTCTAGGGTGGTGTGAATGCCTGGGACCACCGTGGTCCGTGATTGGTCCACGTATGGTATGTGTGTTGATGAGCGGATCTCCCATTGGCTCCCCTCCGTTTTGGCGCGAAGGGAACCGTGGATAAGAGGGAGCTGGAAACACCACTGCCATGTCGATCTCCTGAGTTCTTACGAACCCAGGGATACAGGAGCCAAGTATCCTGCGAACACGAGGCTGGACCGAGGAATCGCTGGTGACCCCCTGAAGAACTTCTGCTCCTCATTGCTGTCGTCCGGTGAAGCCCTTTCCACCTAAGATCGAACAAGAAGGCCTGTACTGGCGCTTCGACCTATTGGAATAGCAGGACCAGCTATTCCCGGCACCTTCATCAACTCCTGCTGTAAGCCTTCGGAAGTGTCTCTGGGCCATCCAGTTGACTGACCAGCTTACTAAGGAGGCCTGCTCTGTAATCGCCGACAGGTTGGGTGGTATTCTGAGTCCGGGGCATGCTCACACGCTTCGTTTGCTTAGCAGTCCTAAGCTAGAGGTGAGCAGTGCTCGTTTGTCTTGAATACACCCGGCCGTTCCGTTGCCCTGCTGTGGCGACAAAACTGTGCTTGTTTCTTCGATCGGGACGTCTTTTTACTCTGCACGACGACGAGACGTTCCCTGCTCTTCAGAACCTGCCAGAAGCTGCATCTATCGAGGAGGAGCTCGGGCCTGCTTGCTTCGGGGACCGGTGAGTAGATTAGCTAGGATCTGGTCGCCCTCCTGCAGTGCCTCTTGCTTTTCCCCGCTGTAAATACAGCACCCCTTGTCCGTACTCGCGCCCTGCTTCTGCCTCACAGTGGAGGCTGCGCTAGAGTCGCGGACCGTGTTCTCCTTCATTAGAGCTCCCTACAGAGCTGTTCAACGTCCTCCGAAGAGCTTCACCTTCTGCCCATTGGCACCGGCGTGTGCAGGTACTTTTGAGCGCTAGGCTCCACTCTTCGTAGGGATTGGACTACCATCCAGTTAGGGGCCTCAGAAGGCGGACATATCACTCGCATTGGTTCGCACTGCCTGTTTTCCTTCCCCTGCAGGTGGATAACATATTTCGTGCTGCTAATGCTGTGAAACTGTGTATTCTGTATATATATTGGGTGGATAGTGTATGTGTTGGTTTAATATCGTTGTATATTGCTGCTTTTACTGTGGTTATTAGTTTCAAGGCCTTATAATAAATGTGTATCTATTTTTGATATAAACAACTGTTTGGAGTAGTTTGTAAGCGCTCTTGCTTTGTGTGCTCATTGCGGGCTTTCAGTCACCCTCACCCCTCTTGAGACCTAGTCTTGACCGCCGCGATCGCTACCTTGATTGGTCTGGCTTGTCCAGAGGTTACCCTGTTCCAAGTAATTAGGTTGGCCTTCTGAACCTCTGCGCCACCAGGACAGAGTTCAGAAATCCGTCTTAACAAATTGGTGTACAGCGGTGGGATACGACTGAAGGTATCCAGTGTTGCGCACGAGCTAAGGCGTTTTCAGGTTATTCCAACCAGGACACGCAGTAAAGTATTGAATATAACGTTAAAAAGGCCATAGTCCTATCGACAGTATGGAAACGAATACTTTATTAACCTTAAATGCTTCGAAATCTGAAACATTGAAGAAGATGTGTGCGGAGAGAGGGGTTTCCTCTCAAGGCACTAAATTGGAAATGATCCAGAGAATCGTGGCGTGGCAAGAAGCGCAGCTTGACGCTATAACTTCCGAGGACAGTGCAGAAGGTGGTGGGGCTGCTCTCACTGGCAGAACCGACGGTTCTGCCGCTGCACTGATCCATCACGACCACGAGGACAGGGAGGATGTAATGTCTAATGTTTCCTCTGCCAGTATTGATGGGGAGGCTATGCTTGAATTCAAGAAGCAAGAGCTGCGGTTTAGGCAGCAGGAGCTTGAATTCAGCATAGCCAAACTGAAAATCGACCAGGCAGAAAAACAAAAAGACAGGGATCACCAGTTGGAACTGGCCAAGCTTCAGTTCGCAAATGGGTCCAAGGGTCCTGGACATGGTTCTGGGGCTTCCTCTCATCCACGGTTTCCAAAAGATCTGCTCAGTGTGTATGAGGAACGAAATGACATTATGGACTGGTTAAATGCGTTTGAGTATGCATGCGAGGTTCAAGAGGTTGATAATGCGGATAAGATTGCATGGTTACTCAGCAGACTGCCCCATTCTGGTTGCAGTGCCATTATGGAAATGTCGAAGGCTGAGCGCGCTGATTTTGCAATGTTGAAGCAGACTCTCATTTTAAAGTTTGGGAAGACTCCGACCCAATATTTGAAAAGGTTTAGAGAGTATAAGAAAAAGGAAGGTGGTACTTGGGTGTCGTATGTAGCTGAGTCCCTGAAAAACTTGACTGGCTGGGTTGAAGGTTATAAGGTTTCTACCTTCGAAGGCATGATCAATCTGGTCATGCTGGAACACATTTTTGCTTCTTCTTCCCCGGAGCTTAAGCAGCATTTGGCCGATTCGAAGGAGATAGATCCTAAGAAGCTGGCCATTGCAGCAGATTTATGGGTGTCACATCGAGTGTCCCATAAGGACAAAACTCATCCTGGTAAGCAGGAGGAAGGGAAAAAGTCCAAAGATGTGGAGGGTGGGGAATCTGCTAAATCTTCTTCCCATAAGGGCCACAAAAAGAAAAATAAGGGTAAGCCATCCGAGAACTCACAGGGTAGTGGAGGTTCGCCTCCGAAACAGAACTCTGGTTATAATAAGCCTCCCTACGTAAACAGACCCAATGGGGCTTGTTTTTCTTGTGGAGCAACTGACCATGTGAAGGGGGATCCCCGTTGTAAGGTTAGACCTTTGGGGGTCCACTCCGCTAATCTGGCCTTCTCCTCCTACGAGGAAGAAGAGATTACAGGAGCATCCTTCTCCTCAGACTCATTTCCCAGCGGAATAGAGGCTGAGGTAGTTTTAGTGTCCCTGGGTTCCTGGGAGCCTAAAGTCGCAGAGGCGTATGCTAGGATTCCGGATAATACCAAGCACTACTTTAAAGACAGTGTGCTGATCAATGGAGTGGATACTCCAGCTCTTAGGGATAGTGGGTGCAGTCGAACTGTAGTGGATTCTACCTTGGTAGACTCAGAGGAAGTTGCCAGAGCTACTCTGATGCCCACTAAGTTGGCTGACGGCCCCCTCCGTATGTTTCCCGTGATCCCTGTTAATCTAACTTTAAATGGTACAGCAGTTAGGATTCCAGTGAGCATTCAGAGAAACGTCCCGGGAAAGATCTTGTTGGGCAATGATCTCAGAGCTCTAGGGCTCGTAGGAGACACTGCCGAAAGACCCTACACACGGTCTCAAGCACGGGCAGCATTGGCCAAGTCCAATACGCCGCCCCAGCCGAAGGGGAAACCCAAGGCGAAAGGAGTCAACAAGTCCCGACGGGGGAAAGAGAATATTCCCCCGAGCTCGCCTACCACTGCGGTGGAGGGAGTTGGTCAATCGCCCGAGCCTGACGAGGAGGTGGCGATGCCTGAAGTGTTCGACCCCAACGACCATCCTGAACTAAAAGACTTGTTAGTTGAAGGAGGTCCTGATAGGGACGACTTCAGTAAGGGCCAACGTGAGTGCCCATCTCTGGAAGGCCTAAGGAGACAGGCCTGCTCCCAGCTTGAGGGTGAACCTCCTGGGTTGCAAAGGATTTACCAGGAAGGTGGACTCCTGTATAGTGAGCCCACAGAGTCTACAGAAGGAGACCATAGGAGGTTGGTGGTTTCCCTTGCTGTTAGGCCCTTCCTCCTGCAGTTGGCGCATGTCGTTCACCTTGCTGGTCACCTTGGTATGAGGAGGACCAAGCAAAGGTTATCCATGCACTTCTACTGGCCCAAGATGGGGGTGCAAGTAGAAAGTCACTGCAGGAGTTGTGCCTCCTGCCAGTTGTCTGGTAAGGTTGGCGCGACAATCCAAGCTCCGTTGGTACCGCTCCCAGTTGTGGGGGTACCATTTGAAAGGGTAGGGATCGACATGGTTGGTCCCCTTGACCCGCAAACATCCTCAGGCAATAGGTTTATCCTGGTGCTGGTCGACCATGCAACCAGGTATCCTGAGGCCGTCCCATTTACAACTGTAACTGCCAAGCCAGTTGCAGAAGCTTTACTCGGCATGTTTACTAGGGTTGGCTTCCCTAAAGAAGTTGTGTCGGATCATGGCAGCAACTTTATGTCGAAGTATAGGCAGGCTATGTGGAAAGAATGTGGGGTCACCTACAGGTTCTCTTCTGCATACCGCCCCCAGACCGATGGTCTGGGGGGGCGTCTTAACAGGACGTTAAAAAGCATGATTGGGGCTCTGGAGGAGCCTCAGAGAAGAAAATGGGATCTTCTTGTTTCATGCTTGCTGTTTGCCTACCGAGAGGTACCACAGGAGGGTGTTGGCTTCAGCCCCTTCGAACTTCTGTTCGGTCATCCCGTACGGGGACCCTTAGCCATTGTCAAGGAGGGATGGGAGATGCCCACTCCCCCTGTTACTACCAATGTAGTTGATTATGTGCTAGGGCTCAGAAAACGGATGGTACTTCTGATGGGCTTGGCTAGTGCTAAATTGAAGGCAGGGCAAGCGCTGGTGAAACATTGGTACGACCAGAAAGCTTCCCTCATCAACTTTACACATGGCCAGCAAGTCCTGATCGTGAATCCCATAAGGCCTCGAGCTTTACAGGACAAATGGTCAGGCCCTTACCCAGTGGTGGAGCCCCTGGGTGAGGTTAGCTATTCAGTGGACCTTGGAAGGCCTGGACAGGCTCTAAAAGTGTTTCACGTGAATAGGCTGAAGGCTTTCGTCCCAAGCGGCGAAATCGCAGCACTGCTATTGGCTTCAGACGTTGAGGAAGAGGAGTCTGAACCTCTCCCTGACCTGTTCCAAAGCAGTCCTTCAGAAAGCTCTTTTGAGGGTGTCCGAGTGGCCCCTCACCAAAATGGACAAGGCTCAGTGGTTTGCCTTGGACATGAAGTAGGTGGAGGGAGGAGACAGCCTCTATCCAGTAAGGTACCAGCGGTACAAGACTGGCCTACCCCCACTACGCAAACCCAAGTGAGAGCCGTCTTAGGACTCACGGGTTATTACCGCAATTTTGTGGCAGACTATGGCACCATAGCTGCTCCTCTGACTGCCCTCACAACTCCGAAGAAACCCAAGAAGGTAACTTGGACTGACGAGTGTGAGAAGGCCTTCAATGGCTTGAAAGACTCCTTGTGCCAGGCCCCTGTGCTCAGGGCCCCTGATTATCAAAGACCTTTTATCGTGCAGACGGATGCCTCTGACACTGGGATAGGAGCTGTACTATCACAAGTAGATGAGAAGGGTAAGGAACACCCTATCGGTTTTATTAGTCGCCAGCTTAAGGACAGAGAGCTCAGATGGTCCACGGTAGAGAAAGAATGTTTCTCTGTTGTGTGGGCCCTAAGGAAGCTGCGGCCCTACCTCTATGGGACCCACTTCACTGTGCAGACTGACCATAAGCCGTTAAAGTGGCTAATGAACATGAAGGGGGAGAATCCAAAGTTGCTTAGGTGGTCCATAAGTCTACAAGGCTTCGACTTCACTATTGAGCATAGGCCAGGTGTCCAACATAGCAATGCTGATGGGTTGTCCAGAATGTTTTACCGACCTGAACAAGAGACTCATCCAGGGGTGGATTAGTTCCCCCTGTCCATAGTCTGGGAGGGGCGAGTGTTAGGAAAGATTTCGTTATTGTAGGGAACTTTCCTTCCATGTGGCAACCCCTAAACTTTTTGCTATTGTTTTCAACCTGTTCCTTGACTTTGCCAGAGAAGTGCAGCCTTCTGCCGTACTCCTCTGGGCTTTCGCTCCTTTCTTACGGGGAAACTGACATGCCCTTAAGACAGTCAGTACCGGGGAACGCTGTTTCCCGTAGTTTCTTTTATCGTGTCGCCATTTTAGTGCAACACGACACAAGAGGGCACTGTAAGCTAAGTTACAGCTCTCTTGGGTCTCTAGCCTTCTACAGACCCTAGACACTCTTATAGGATGGTTTTTGGATCGGTGCAAGTCATTCAGGGACTGGGCTGGTGGCAGCGATCATTTGGTTTATTTTGAGCTCCTTTTGCCGTTCTGAGCACGTTTTTGCCGCGAACACAAAAGGGTGGCCCGGCTACACAAAATGGCCGGACCACGAGGCTCCTTTGTCTAGTCCACTGTCCGTCTTGCTCCCTTTACCTTCCCCCGGGTCAGGCGACCCGGGGCCTTCCTTATTTGGGCATGTAGTTTCCCGCGAAACACGGTTGCGTTCGCGGGCTTCTACATGTCGTTTGAGTGCCCCCAGGATGTGGGCTGGGCTGTCTGGTCCCAATACACATCCTGGGTGCCAGAGAGTCTAGGGTGGTGTGAATGCCTGGGACCACCGTGGTCCGTGATTGGTCCACGTATGGTATGTGTGTTGATGAGCGGATCTCCCATTGGCTCCCCTCCGTTTTGGCGCGAAGGGAACCGTGGATAAGAGGGAGCTGGAAACACCACTGCCATGTCGATCTCCTGAGTTCTTACGAACCCAGGGATACAGGAGCCAAGTATCCTGCGAACACGAGGCTGGACCGAGGAATCGCTGGTGACCCCCTGAAGAACTTCTGCTCCTCATTGCTGTCGTCCGGTGAAGCCCTTTCCACCTAAGATCGAACAAGAAGGCCTGTACTGGCGCTTCGACCTATTGGAATAGCAGGACCAGCTATTCCCGGCACCTTCATCAACTCCTGCTGTAAGCCTTCGGAAGTGTCTCTGGGCCATCCAGTTGACTGACCAGCTTACTAAGGAGGCCTGCTCTGTAATCGCCGACAGGTTGGGTGGTATTCTGAGTCCGGGGCATGCTCACACGCTTCGTTTGCTTAGCAGTCCTAAGCTAGAGGTGAGCAGTGCTCGTTTGTCTTGAATACACCCGGCCGTTCCGTTGCCCTGCTGTGGCGACAAAACTGTGCTTGTTTCTTCGATCGGGACGTCTTTTTACTCTGCACGACGACGAGACGTTCCCTGCTCTTCAGAACCTGCCAGAAGCTGCATCTATCGAGGAGGAGCTCGGGCCTGCTTGCTTCGGGGACCGGTGAGTAGATTAGCTAGGATCTGGTCGCCCTCCTGCAGTGCCTCTTGCTTTTCCCCGCTGTAAATACAGCACCCCTTGTCCGTACTCGCGCCCTGCTTCTGCCTCACAGTGGAGGCTGCGCTAGAGTCGCGGACCGTGTTCTCCTTCATTAGAGCTCCCTACAGAGCTGTTCAACGTCCTCCGAAGAGCTTCACCTTCTGCCCATTGGCACCGGCGTGTGCAGGTACTTTTGAGCGCTAGGCTCCACTCTTCGTAGGGATTGGACTACCATCCAGTTAGGGGCCTCAGAAGGCGGACATATCACTCGCATTGGTTCGCACTGCCTGTTTTCCTTCCCCTGCAGGTGGATAACATATTTCGTGCTGCTAATGCTGTGAAACTGTGTATTCTGTATATATATTGGGTGGATAGTGTATGTGTTGGTTTAATATCGTTGTATATTGCTGCTTTTACTGTGGTTATTAGTTTCAAGGCCTTATAATAAATGTGTATCTATTTTTGATATAAACAACTGTTTGGAGTAGTTTGTAAGCGCTCTTGCTTTGTGTGCTCATTGCGGGCTTTCAGTCACCCTCACCCCTCTTGAGACCTAGTCTTGACCGCCGCGATCGCTACCTTGATTGGTCTGGCTTGTCCAGAGGTTACCCTGTTCCAAGTAATTAGGTTGGCCTTCTGAACCTCTGCGCCACCAGGACAGAGTTCAGAAATCCGTCTTAACACTTCCTATAGCATGGGAAGGGATATCCAACTCCTTCCCAATCCAATCCTGAGAACCTTCCGATAGCAGAGATGTGATATCTCAATGCTTATACCAAACCTGAGACGCATCCTATGGCATGAGATGTGATATCCAACTCCTTGCCATTCAAATCCTGAGACCCTTCCTATAGCATGAGATGTGATATCTCAATGCTTCTACCAAACCTGAGACCCTTCCTTTAGCATGAGATGTGATATCCAAATCCTTCACATTCCAATCCTGAGACCCTTCCTATAGCATGAGATGTGATATCTCAATGCTTCTAATACCAAACCTGAGATCCTTCCTATAACATGAGATGTGATATCCAATTCCTTCCCATTCCAAACCTGAGACCCTTCCTATTGGATGAGATGTGATATCCAACTCCTTCCCATTCCAACCCTGAGACCCTTCCTATACCATGAGATGTGATATCTCAATGCTTCTAATACCAAACCTGGGAACCGTCCTATAACATGAGATGTGATATCTCAATGTTTCTAATAAAAAACCTGAGACCCTTCCTATAACATGAGATGTGATATCCAATTCCTTCCCATTCCAAACCTGAGACCCTTCCTATTGGATGAGATGTGATATCCAAATCCTTCCCCTTCCAAACCTGAGACCCTTCCTTTAGCATGAGATGTGATATCCAAATACTTCCAATTCCAATCCTAAAACCCTTCCTATAGCATGAGATGTGATATCTCAATGTTTCTAATAAAAAACCTGAGACCCTTCCTATAGCAAGAGATGTGATATCCAAATCCTTCCCATTCAAATCCTGAGACCCTTCCTGTATATAACATGAGATGTGATATCCAACTCCTTCCCATTCCAACCTGAGACCCTTCCTATAGCATGAGATGTGATATCCAACTCCTTACCATTCAAATTCTGAGACCCTCCCTATAACAAGAGATGTCATATCCAACTCCTTCCCATTCCAAACCTGAGACCCTTCCTATAACAGGAGATCTGATATCCAACTCCTTCCCATTCCAAACCTGAGACCCTTCCGATAGCATGAGATGTGATATCTCAATGCTTCAAAAACCAAACATGAGAACCATCCTATAACATGAGATGTGATATCCAACTCCTTCCCATTCCAATCCTGAGACACATCCTATAGCATGAGATGTGATATCACAATGCTTCTAATACCAAACCTGAGACCCGTCCTATAACATGAGATGTGATATCCAAATCCTTCCCCTTCCAAACCTGAGACCCTTCCTTGAGCATGAGATGTGATATATAGCTCCTCCCATTCCAATCCTGAGACCCTTCCTATAGCATGAGATGTGATATCTCAATGCTTCTAATACCAAACCTGAGATCCTTCCTATAACATGAGATGTGATATCCAACTCCTTCCCATTCCAATCCCGAGACCCTTCCTATAGCATGAGATGTGATATCTCAATGCTTCTAATACCAAACCTAAGGTCCTTCCTATAACATGAGATGTGATATCCAAATCCTTCCCATTCCAAACCTGAGACCCTCCCTTTAGCATGAGATGTGATATCCAACTCCTTCCCATTCCAATCCTGATACCCTTCTGATAGCATGAGATCTGATATCTCAATGCCTCTAATACCAAACCTGAGATCCTACCTCTAACATGAAATGTGATATCCAACTCCTTCCTTTTCCAAACCTGAGACCCTTCCTACAGCATGAGATGTGATATCCAAGTCCTTCCCATTCCAATCCTGAGACCCTTCCTATAACATGAGATGTGATATCCAACTCCTTCTATTCCAACCTGAGACCCTTCCTATAGCATGAGATGGGATATCCAACTCCTTCCAAATCCAATCCTGATACCCTTCCGATAGCATGAGATGTGATATACCAATGCTTCTACAAAACCTGAGACCCATACCATGGCATGAGATGTGATGTCAAACTCCCGTCCTATACCATGAGACTTGATATCTCAATGCTTCTAATACCAAACCTGAGACCGGTCCAATAACATGAGATGTGATATCCAAATCCTTCCCCTTCCAAACCTTAGACCCTTCCTTTATCATGAGATGTGATATCCAAGTCCTTCCCATTCCATTCCTGAGACCCTTCCTATAGCATGAGATGTGATATCTCAATGCTTCAAAAACCAAACATGAAAACCATCCTATAACATGAGATGTGAAATCCAAATCCTTCCCTTCCCAAACCTGAGACTCTTCCTATAGCATGAGATGTGATATCTCAATGCTTCTACCAAACCTGAAACCCTTCCTATAGCATGAGATGTGATATCCAACTCCTTCCCATTCCAATCCTGAGACACATCCTATAGCATGAGATGTGATATCACAATGCTTCTAATACCAAACCTGAGACCCGTCCTATAACATGAGATGTGATATCCAAATCCTTCCCCTTCCAAACCTGAGACCCTTCCTTGAGCATGAGATGTGATATATAGCTCCTCCCATTCCAATCCTGAGACCCTTCCTATAGCATGAGATGTGATATCTCAATGCTTCTAATACCAAACCTGAGATCCTTCCTATAACATGAGATGTGATATCCAACTCCTTCCCATTCCAATCCCGAGACCCTTCCTATAGCATGAGATGTGATATCTCAATGCTTCTAATACCAAACCTAAGGTCCTTCCTATAACATGAGATGTGATATCCAAATCCTTCCCATTCCAAACCTGAGACCCTCCCTTTAGCATGAGATGTGATATCCAACTCCTTCCCATTCCAATCCTGATACCCTTCTGATAGCATGAGATCTGATATCTCAATGCCTCTAATACCAAACCTGAGATCCTACCTCTAACATGAAATGTGATATCCAACTCCTTCCTTTTCCAAACCTGAGACCCTTCCTACAGCATGAGATGTGATATCCAAGTCCTTCCCATTCCAATCCTGAGACCCTTCCTATAACATGAGATGTGATATCCAACTCCTTCTATTCCAACCTGAGACCCTTCCTATAGCATGAGATGGGATATCCAACTCCTTCCAAATCCAATCCTGATACCCTTCCGATAGCATGAGATGTGATATACCAATGCTTCTACAAAACCTGAGACCCATACCATGGCATGAGATGTGATATCAAACTCCCGTCCTATACCATGAGACTTGATATCTCAATGCTTCTAATACCAAACCTGAGACCGGTCCAATAACATGAGATGTGATATCCAAATCCTTCCCCTTCCAAACCTTAGACCCTTCCTTTATCATGAGATGTGATATCCAAGTCCTTCCCATTCCATTCCTGAGACCCTTCCTATAGCATGAGATGTGATATCTCAATGCTTCTAATACCAAACCTGAGACCCTTCCTATAACATGAGATGTGATATCCAAGTCCTTCCCATTCCAATCCTGAGACCCTTCCTATAGCATGAGATGTGATATCTCAATGCTTCTAATACCAAACCTGAGACCCTTCCTATAACATGAATTATGATATCCAAATCCTTCCCATTCCAATCCTGAGACCCTTCCGATAGCAGAGATGTGATATCTCAATGCTTATACCAAACCTAAGACCCTTCCGATAGCATGAGATGTGATATCTCAATGCTTCTAATACCAAACCTGAGATCCTTCCAATAACATGAGATGTGATATCCAACTCCTTCCCATTCCAATCCCGAGACCCTTCCTCTAGCATGAGATGTGATATCTCAATGCTTCTAATACCAAACCTAAGGTCCTTCCTATAACATGAGATGTGATATCCAACTCCTTCCCATTCCAATCCTGAGACCCTTCTGATGGCATGAGATGTGATATCTCAATGCCTCTAAAACCAAACCTGAGATCCTACCTCTAACATGAAATGTGATATCCAACTCCTTCCCCTTCCAACCCTGAGAGCCTTCCTATAGAATGAGATGTGATATCCAAGTCCTTCCCATTCCAATCCTGAGACCCTTCCTATAACATGAGATGTGATATCCAACTCCTTCCCATTCCAATCATGAGACCCTTCCTATAGCTTGAGATGTGATATCCAACTCCTTCTCATTCCAATTCTGAGACCCGTCCTATACCATGAGACTTGATATCTCAATGCTTCAAATACCAAACCTGAGACCGGTCCTATAACATGAGATGTGATACCCAAATCCGTCCCCTTCCAAACCTTAGACCCTTCCTATAGCATGAGATGTGATATCTCATTGCTTCTAATACCAAACCTGAGACCCTTCCTATAACGAGATGGGATATCCAACTCCTTCCCATTCCAATCCTGAGACCCTTCAGATAGCAGAGATGTGATATCCAACTCCTTCCCATTCCAAACCTGAGACCCTTCCTATAGCATGAGATGTTATAATTTAATGCTTCTAAAACCAAACCTGAGAACCATCCTATAACATGTGAAATCCAAATCCTTCCCTTTCCAAACCTGAGACCCTTCCGATAGCATGAGATGTGATATCTCAATGCTTCTAAAACCAAACATGAGAACCATCCTATAACATGAGATGTGAAATCCAAATCCTTCCCTTTCCAAACCTGAGACCCTTCCTATAGCTTGAGATGAAATATCAAACTCCTTCCCATTCCAATCCTGAGATAGCTTGAGATGTGATATCCAACTCCATCCCATTCCAATCCTGAGACCCTTCCGATAGCATGAGATGTGATAGCTCAATGCTTCTAATATCAAAACTGAGACCCTCCCTATAGTATGAGATGTGAATTCTAAGTCCTTACCATTCCTATCCTGAGACCCTTCCGATAGCAGAGATGTGATATCTCAATGCTTATACCAAACCTGATGACCCTTCCTATGGCATTAGATGTGATATCCAACTCCTTCCCATTCCAATCCTGAGTTCCTTCCTATAGCATGAGATGTGATATCTCAATGCTTCTATCAAACCTGATACCCTTCCTTTAGCATGAGAGGTGATATTCAACTCCTGCCCATTCCAATCCTGAGACCCTTCCTATATCATGAGACGTGATATCCAACTCCTTCCCATTCCAATCCTGAGACTCCTCCTATAGCATGAGATGTGATATCTCAATGCTTCTAATACCAGACCTGGGACCGGTCCTATAACATGAGATATGATATCCAAATCCTTCCCCTTCCAAACCTGAGACCCTTCCTATAGCAAGAGATGTGATATCCAATTCCTTCCCATTCCAATCCTGAGACCCTTCCTATAACGAGATGTGATATCCAACTCCTTCCCATTCCAACCTGAGACCCTTCCTGTAGCATGAGAAGGGAGATCCAACTCCTTCCCATTCCAATCCTGAGACCCTTCCTATACCATGAGATGTGATATCTCAATGCTTCTAATACCAAACCTGGGACCCGTCCTATAACATGAGATATGTCCTATAACATGAGATATGATATCCAAATCCTTCCCCTTCCAAACCTGAGACCCTTCCTTTAGCATGAGATGTGATATCCAAATGCTTCCCATTCCAATACTGAAACCCTTCCTATAGCATGAGATGTCATATCTCAATGTTTCTAATAGAAAACCTGAGACCCTTCCTATAGCAAGAGATGTGATATCCAAATCCTTCCCATTTCAATCTTGAGACCCTTCCTATAACATGAGATGTGATATCCAACTCCTACCCATTCCAACCTGAGACCCTTCCTATAGCATGAGAAGGGATATCCAATTCCTTCCCAATCCAATCCTTAGACCCTTCCGATAGCAGAGATGTGATATCTCAATGCTTATACCAAACCTGAGACCCTTCCTTTAGCATGAGATGTGATATCCAAATGCTTCACATTCCAATCCTGAGACCCTTCCTATAGCATGAGATGTGATATCTCAATGCTTCTAATACAAAACCTGAGATCCTTCCTATAACATGAGATGTGATATCCAAGTCCTTCCCATTCCAATCCTGAGACCCTTCCTATAACATGAGATGTGATATCCAACTCCTTCTACTCCAACCTGAGACCCTTCCTATAGCATGAGATGGGATATCCAACTCCTTCCAAATCCAATCCTGATACCCTTCCAATAGCATGAGATGTGATATCCCAATGCTTCTACAAAACCTGAGACCCATACCATGGCATGAGATGTGATATAAAACTCCCGTCCTATACCATGAGACTTGATATCTCAATGCTTCTAATACCAAACCTGAGACCGGTCCAATAACATGAGATGTGATATCCAAATCCTTCCCCTTCCAAACCTTAGACCCTTCCTTTATCATGAGATGTGATATCCAAGTCCTTCCCATTCCATTCCTGAGACCCTTAATATAGCATGAGATGTGATATCTCAATGCTTCTAATACCAAACCTGAGACCCTTCCTATAACATGAGATGTGATATCCAAATCCTTCCCATTCCAATCCTGAGACCCTTCCGATAGCAGAGATGTGATATCTCAATGCTTATACCAAACCTGAGACCCTTCCGATAGCATGAGATGTGATATCTCAATGCTTCTAATACCAAACCTCAGATCCTTCCAATAACATGAGATGTGATGTCCAAATCCTTCCCCTTCCAAACCTTAGACCCTCCCTTTAGCATGAGATGTGATATCCAACTCCTTCCCATTCCAATCCTGAGACCCTTCTGATGGCATGAGATGTCATATCTCAATGCCTCTAATACCAAACCTGAGATCCTACCTCTAACATGAGATGTGATATCAAACTCCTTCCCATTCCAAACCTGAGACCCTTCAGATAGCATGAGATGTGATATTCCAATGCTTCTAAAACCAAACATGAGAACCATCCTATAACATGAGATGTGAAATCCAAATCATTCCCATTCCAAACCTGAGACCCTTCCTATAGCATGAGATGTTATAATTTAATGCTTCTAAAACCAAACCTGAGAACCATCCTATAACATGTGAAATCCAAATCCTTCCCTTTCCAAACCTGAGACCCTTCCGATAGCATGAGATGTGATATCTCAATGCTTCTAAAACCAAACATGAGAACCATCCTATAACATGAGATGTGAAATCCAAATCCTTCCCTTTCCAAACCTGAGACCCTTCCTATAGCTTGAGATGAAATATCAAACTCCTTCCCATTCCAATCCTGAGATAGCTTGAGATGTGATATCCAACTCCATCCCATTCCAATCCTGAGACCCTTCCGATAGCATGAGATGTGATAGCTCAATGCTTCTAATATCAAAACTGAGACCCTCCCTATAGTATGAGATGTGAATTCTAAGTCCTTACCATTCCTATCCTGAGACCCTTCCGATAGCAGAGATGTGATATCTCAATGCTTATACCAAACCTGATGACCCTTCCTATGGCATTAGATGTGATATCCAACTCCTTCCCATTCCAATCCTGAGTTCCTTCCTATAGCATGAGATGTGATATCTCAATGCTTCTATCAAACCTGATACCCTTCCTTTAGCATGAGAGGTGATATTCAACTCCTGCCCATTCCAATCCTGAGACTCCTCCTATAGCATGAGATGTGATATCTCAATGCTTCTAATACCAGACCTGGGACCGGTCCTATAACATGAGATATGATATCCAAATCCTTCCCCTTCCAAACCTGAGACCCTTCCTATAGCAAGAGATGTGATATCCAATTCCTTCCCATTCCAATCCTGAGACCCTTCCTATAACGAGATGTGATATCCAACTCCTTCCCATTCCAACCTGAGACCCTTCCTGTAGCATGAGAAGGGAGATCCAACTCCTTCCCATTCCAATCCTGAGACCCTTCCTATACCATGAGATGTGATATCTCAATGCTTCTAATACCAAACCTGGGACCCGTCCTATAACATGAGATATGTCCTATAACATGAGATATGATATCCAAATCCTTCCCCTTCCAAACCTGAGACCCTTCCTTTAGCATGAGATGTGATATCCAAATCCTTCCCATTCCAATACTGAAACCCTTCCTATAGCATGAGATGTCATATCTCAATGTTTCTAATAGAAAACCTGAGACCCTTCCTATAGCAAGAGATGTGATATCCAAATCCTTCCCATTTCAATCTTGAGACCCTTCCTATAACATGAGATGTGATATCCAACTCCTACCCATTCCAACCTGAGACCCTTCCTATAGCATGAGAAGGGATATCCAATTCCTTCCCAATCCAATCCTTAGACCCTTCCGATAGCAGAGATGTGATATCTCAATGCTTATACCAAACCTGAGACCCTTCCTTTAGCATGAGATGTGATATCCAAATGCTTCACATTCCAATCCTGAGACCCTTCCTATAGCATGAGATGTGATATCTCAATGCTTCTAATACAAAACCTGAGATCCTTCCTATAACATGAGATGTGATATCCAAGTCCTTCCCATTCCAATCCTGAGACCCTTCCTATAACATGAGATGTGATATCCAACTCCTTCTACTCCAACCTGAGACCCTTCCTATAGCATGAGATGGGATATCCAACTCCTTCCAAATCCAATCCTGATACCCTTCCAATAGCATGAGATGTGATATCCCAATGCTTCTACAAAACCTGAGACCCATACCATGGCATGAGATGTGATATCAAACTCCCGTCCTATACCATGAGACTTGATATCTCAATGCTTCTAATACCAAACCTGAGACCGGTCCAATAACATGAGATGTGATATCCAAATCCTTCCCCTTCCAAACCTTAGACCCTTCCTTTATCATGAGATGTGATATCCAAGTCCTTCCCATTCCATTCCTGAGACCCTTAATATAGCATGAGATGTGATATCTCAATGCTTCTAATACCAAACCTGAGACCCTTCCTATAACATGAGATGTGATATCCAAATCCTTCCCATTCCAATCCTGAGACCCTTCCGATAGCAGAGATGTGATATCTCAATGCTTATACCAAACCTGAGACCCTTCCGATAGCATGAGATGTGATATCTCAATGCTTCTAATACCAAACCTCAGATCCTTCCAATAACATGAGATGTGATGTCCAAATCCTTCCCCTTCCAAACCTTAGACCCTCCCTTTAGCATGAGATGTGATATCCAACTCCTTCCCATTCCAATCCTGAGACCCTTCTGATGGCATGAGATGTCATATCTCAATGCCTCTAATACCAAACCTGAGATCCTACCTCTAACATGAGATGTGATATCAAACTCCTTCCCATTCCAAACCTGAGACCCTTCAGATAGCATGAGATGTGATATTTCAATGCTTCTAAAACCAAACATGAGAACCATCCTATAACATGAGATGTGAAATCCAAATCATTCCCATTCCAAACATGAGGCCCTTCCTATAGCTTGAGATGTGATATCAAACTCCTTCCCATTCAATGTGATATCCAACTCCTTCCCATTCCAATCCTGGGACCCTTCCTATACCATGAGATGTGATAGTTCAATGCTTCTAATACCAAACCTGAGACCCGTCCTAAAACATGAGATGTGAGATCCAAATCCTTCCCTTTCCAAACCTGAGACCTTTCCTTTAGCATGAGATGTGATAACCAACTCCTTCCCATTCCAAACCTGAGACCCTTCCCATAGCATGAGATGTGATATCTCAATGCTTCTAAAACCAAACATGAGAACCATCCTATAACATGAGATGTGAAATCCAAATCCTTCCCTTTCCAAACCTGAGACCCTTCCTATAGCTTGAGATGAAATATCAAACTCCTTCCCATTCCAATCCTGAGATAGCTTGAGATGTGAGATCCAAATCCTTCCCCTTCCAAACCTGAGACCCTTCCTATTGCTTGATATGTGATATCAAACTCCTTCCCATTACAATCCTGAGATAGCTTGAGATGTGATATCCAACTCCATCCCATTCCAATCCTGAGACCCTTCCGATAGCATGAGATGTGATAGCTCAATGCTTCTAATATCAAAACTGAGACCCTCCCTATAGTATGAGATGTGAAATCTACGTCCTTCCCATTCCTATCCTGAGACCCTTCCGATAGCAGAGATGTGATATCTCAATGCTTATACCGAACCTGATGACCCTTCCTTTAGCATGAGATGTGATATTCAACTCCTTCCCATTCCAAACCTGAGACCCTTCCTATAATATGAGACGTGATATCCAACTCCTTCCCATTCCAAACCTGAGACCTTTCCTTTAGCATATGTGATATCCAACTCCTTCCAATTCCAATACTGAGACCCTTCCAATAGCATATGTGATATCTCAATGCTTCTAATATCAAAACTGAGACCCTCCCTATAACATGAGATGTGATATCCAACTCCTTCCCATTCCAATACTGAGACCCTTCCAATAGCATATGTGATATCTCAATGCTTCTAATATGAAAACTGAGACCCTCCCTATAACATGAATTGTGATATCCAAATCCTTCCCATTCCAATCCTGAGACCCTTCCGATAGCAGAGATGTGATATCTCAATGCTTATACCAAACCTAAGACTCTTCCGATAGCATGAGATGTGATATCTCAATGCTTCTAATACCAAACCTGAGATCCTTCCAATAACATGAGATATGATGTCCAAATCCCTCCCCTTCCAAACCTTAGACCATCCCTTTAGCATGAGATTTGATATCCAACTCCTTCCCATTCCAATCCTGAGACCCTTCTGATAGCATGAGATGTGATATCTCAATGCCTCTAATACCAAACCTGAGATCCTACCTCTAACATGAAATGTGATATCCATCTCCTTCCCTTTCCAAACCTGAGACCCTGCCTATAGCATGAGATGTGATATCCAAGTCCTTCCCATTCCAATCCTGAGACCCTTCCGATAGCATGAGATGTGATATCTCAATGCTTCTAAAACCAAACATGAGAACCATCCTATAACATGAGATGTGAAATCCAAATCCTTCCCTTTCCAAACCTGAGACCCTTCCTATAGCTTGAGATGAAATATCAAACTCCTTCCCATTCCAATCCTGAGATAGCTTGAGATGTGATATCCAACTCCATCCCATTCCAATCCTGAGACCCTTCCGATAGCATGAGATGTGATAGCTCAATGCTTCTAATATCAAAACTGAGACCCTCCCTATAGTATGAGATGTGAATTCTAAGTCCTTACCATTCCTATCCTGAGACCCTTCCGATAGCAGAGATGTGATATCTCAATGCTTATACCAAACCTGATGACCCTTCCTATGGCATTAGATGTGATATCCAACTCCTTCCCATTCCAATCCTGAGTTCCTTCCTATAGCATGAGATGTGATATCTCAATGCTTCTATCAAACCTGATACCCTTCCTTTAGCATGAGAGGTGATATTCAACTCCTGCCCATTCCAATCCTGAGACCCTTCCTATATCATGAGACGTGATATCCAACTCCTTCCCATTCCAATCCTGAGACTCCTCCTATAGCATGAGATGTGATATCTCAATGCTTCTAATACCAGACCTGGGACCGGTCCTATAACATGAGATATGATATCCAAATCCTTCCCCTTCCAAACCTGAGACCCTTCCTATAGCAAGAGATGTGATATCCAATTCCTTCCCATTCCAATCCTGAGACCCTTCCTATAACGAGATGTGATATCCAACTCCTTCCCATTCCAACCTGAGACCCTTCCTGTAGCATGAGAAGGGAGATCCAACTCCTTCCCATTCCAATCCTGAGACCCTTCCTATACCATGAGATGTGATATCTCAATGCTTCTAATACCAAACCTGGGACCCGTCCTATAACATGAGATATGTCCTATAACATGAGATATGATATCCAAATCCTTCCCCTTCCAAACCTGAGACCCTTCCTTTAGCATGAGATGTGATATCCAAATCCTTCCCATTCCAATACTGAAACCCTTCCTATAGCATGAGATGTCATATCTCAATGTTTCTAATAGAAAACCTGAGACCCTTCCTATAGCAAGAGATGTGATATCCAAATCCTTCCCATTTCAATCTTGAGACCCTTCCTATAACATGAGATGTGATATCCAACTCCTACCCATTCCAACCTGAGACCCTTCCTATAGCATGAGAAGGGATATCCAATTCCTTCCCAATCCAATCCTTAGACCCTTCCGATAGCAGAGATGTGATATCTCAATGCTTATACCAAACCTGAGACCCTTCCTTTAGCATGAGATGTGATATCCAAATGCTTCACATTCCAATCCTGAGACCCTTCCTATAGCATGAGATGTGATATCTCAATGCTTCTAATACAAAACCTGAGATCCTTCCTATAACATGAGATGTGATATCCAAGTCCTTCCCATTCCAATCCTGAGACCCTTCCTATAACATGAGATGTGATATCCAACTCCTTCTACTCCAACCTGAGACCCTTCCTATAGCATGAGATGGGATATCCAACTCCTTCCAAATCCAATCCTGATACCCTTCCAATAGCATGAGATGTGATATCCCAATGCTTCTACAAAACCTGAGACCCATACCATGGCATGAGATGTGATATCAAACTCCCGTCCTATACCATGAGACTTGATATCTCAATGCTTCTAATACCAAACCTGAGACCGGTCCAATAACATGAGATGTGATATCCAAATCCTTCCCCTTCCAAACCTTAGACCCTTCCTTTATCATGAGATGTGATATCCAAGTCCTTCCCATTCCATTCCTGAGACCCTTAATATAGCATGAGATGTGATATCTCAATGCTTCTAATACCAAACCTGAGACCCTTCCTATAACATGAGATGTGATATCCAAATCCTTCCCATTCCAATCCTGAGACCCTTCCGATAGCAGAGATGTGATATCTCAATGCTTATACCAAACCTGAGACCCTTCCGATAGCATGAGATGTGATATCTCAATGCTTCTAATACCAAACCTCAGATCCTTCCAATAACATGAGATGTGATGTCCAAATCCTTCCCCTTCCAAACCTTAGACCCTCCCTTTAGCATGAGATGTGATATCCAACTCCTTCCCATTCCAATCCTGAGACCCTTCTGATGGCATGAGATGTCATATCTCAATGCCTCTAATACCAAACCTGAGATCCTACCTCTAACATGAGATGTGATATCAAACTCCTTCCCATTCCAAACCTGAGACCCTTCAGATAGCATGAGATGTGATATTTCAATGCTTCTAAAACCAAACATGAGAACCATCCTATAACATGAGATGTGAAATCCAAATCATTCCCATTCCAAACCTGAGACCCTTCCTATAGCATGAGATGTTATAATTTAATGCTTCTAAAACCAAACCTGAGAACCATCCTATAACATGTGAAATCCAAATCCTTCCCTTTCCAAACCTGAGACCCTTCCGATAGCATGAGATGTGATATCTCAATGCTTCTAAAACCAAACATGAGAACCATCCTATAACATGAGATGTGAAATCCAAATCCTTCCCTTTCCAAACCTGAGACCCTTCCTATAGCTTGAGATGAAATATCAAACTCCTTCCCATTCCAATCCTGAGATAGCTTGAGATGTGATATCCAACTCCATCCCATTCCAATCCTGAGACCCTTCCGATAGCATGAGATGTGATAGCTCAATGCTTCTAATATCAAAACTGAGACCCTCCCTATAGTATGAGATGTGAATTCTAAGTCCTTACCATTCCTATCCTGAGACCCTTCCGATAGCAGAGATGTGATATCTCAATGCTTATACCAAACCTGATGACCCTTCCTATGGCATTAGATGTGATATCCAACTCCTTCCCATTCCAATCCTGAGTTCCTTCCTATAGCATGAGATGTGATATCTCAATGCTTCTATCAAACCTGATACCCTTCCTTTAGCATGAGAGGTGATATTCAACTCCTGCCCATTCCAATCCTGAGACTCCTCCTATAGCATGAGATGTGATATCTCAATGCTTCTAATACCAGACCTGGGACCGGTCCTATAACATGAGATATGATATCCAAATCCTTCCCCTTCCAAACCTGAGACCCTTCCTATAGCAAGAGATGTGATATCCAATTCCTTCCCATTCCAATCCTGAGACCCTTCCTATAACGAGATGTGATATCCAACTCCTTCCCATTCCAACCTGCGACCCTTCCTGTAGCATGAGAAGGGAGATCCAACTCCTTCCCATTCCAATCCTGAGACCCTTCCTATACCATGAGATATGATATCTCAATGCTTCTAATACCAAACCTGGGACCCGTCCTATAACATGAGATATGTCCTATAACATGAGATATGATATCCAAATCCTTCCCCTTCCAAACCTGAGACCCTTCCTTTAGCATGAGATGTGATATCCAAATCCTTCCCATTCCAATACTGAAACCCTTCCTATAGCATGAGATGTCATATCTCAATGTTTCTAATAGAAAACCTGAGACCCTTCCTATAGCAAGAGATGTGATATCCAAATCCTTCCCATTTCAATCTTGAGACCCTTCCTATAACATGAGATGTGATATCCAACTCCTACCCATTCCAACCTGAGACCCTTCCTATAGCATGAGAAGGGATATCCAATTCCTTCCCAATCCAATCCTTAGACCCTTCCGATAGCAGAGATGTGATATCTCAATGCTTATACCAAACCTGAGACCCTTCCTTTAGCATGAGATGTGATATCCAAATGCTTCACATTCCAATCCTGAGACCCTTCCTATAGCATGAGATGTGATATCTCAATGCTTCTAATACAAAACCTGAGATCCTTCCTATAACATGAGATGTGATATCCAAGTCCTTCCCATTCCAATCCTGAGACCCTTCCTATAACATGAGATGTGATATCCAACTCCTTCTACTCCAACCTGAGACCCTTCCTATAGCATGAGATGGGATATCCAACTCCTTCCAAATCCAATCCTGATACCCTTCCAATAGCATGAGATGTGATATCCCAATGCTTCTACAAAACCTGAGACCCATACCATGGCATGAGATGTGATATCAAACTCCCGTCCTATACGATGAGACTTGATATCTCAATGCTTCTAATACCAAACCTGAGACCGGTCCAATAACATGAGATGTGATATCCAAATCCTTCCCCTTCCAAACCTTAGACCCTTCCTTTATCATGAGATGTGATATCCAAGTCCTTCCCATTCCATTCCTGAGACCCTTAATATAGCATGAGATGTGATATCTCAATGCTTCTAATACCAAACCTGAGACCCTTCCTATAACATGAGATGTGATATCCAAATCCTTCCCATTCCAATCCTGAGACCCTTCCGATAGCAGAGATGTGATATCTCAATGCTTATACCAAACCTGAGACCCTTCCGATAGCATGAGATGTGATATCTCAATGCTTCTAATACCAAACCTCAGATCCTTCCAATAACATGAGATGTGATGTCCAAATCCTTCCCCTTCCAAACCTTAGACCCTCCCTTTAGCATGAGATGTGATATCCAACTCCTTCCCATTCCAATCCTGAGACCCTTCTGATGGCATGAGATGTCATATCTCAATGCCTCTAATACCAAACCTGAGATCCTACCTCTAACATGAGATGTGATATCAAACTCCTTCCCATTCCAAACCTGAGACCCTTCAGATAGCATGAGATGTGATATTTCAATGCTTCTAAAACCAAACATGAGAACCATCCTATAACATGAGATGTGAAATCCAAATCATTCCCATTCCAAACATGAGGCCCTTCCTATAGCTTGAGATGTGATATCAAACTCCTTCCCATTCAATGTGATATCCAACTCCTTCCCATTCCAATCCTGGGACCCTTCCTATACCATGAGATGTGATAGTTCAATGCTTCTAATACCAAACCTGAGACCCGTCCTAAAACATGAGATGTGAGATCCAAATCCTTCCCCTTCCAGACCTGAGACCTTTCCTTTAGCATGAGATGTGATAACCAACTCCTTCCCATTCCAAACCTGAGACCCTTCCCATAGCATGAGATGTGATATCTCAATGCTTCTAAAACCAAACATGAGAACCATCCTATAACATGAGATGTGAAATCCAAATCCTTCCCTTTCCAAACCTGAGACCCTTCCTATAGCTTGAGATGAAATATCAAACTCCTTCCCATTCCAATCCTGAGATAGCTTGAGATGTGAGATCCAAATCCTTCCCCTTCCAAACCTGAGACCCTTCCTATAGCTTGATATGTGATATCAAACTCCTTCCCATTACAATCCTGAGATAGCTTGAGATGTGATATCCAACTCCATCCCATTCCAATCCTGAGACCCTTCCGATAGCATGAGATGTGATAGCTCAATGCTTCTAATATCAAAACTGAGACCCTCCCTATAGTATGAGATGTGAAATCTACGTCCTTCCCATTCCTATCCTGAGACCCTTCCGATAGCAGAGATGTGATATCTCAATGCTTATACCGAACCTGATGACCCTTCCTTTAGCATGAGATGTGATATTCAACTCCTTCCCATTCCAAACCTGAGACCCTTCCGATAACATGAGACGTGATATCCAACTCCTTCCCATTCCAAACCTGAGACCTTTCCTTTAGCATATGTGATATCCAACTCCTTCCAATTCCAATACTGAGACCCTTCCAATAGCATATGTGATATCTCAATGCTTCTAATATCAAAACTGAGACCCTCCCTATAACATGAGATGTGATATCCAACTCCTTCCCATTCCAATACTGAGACCCTTCCAATAGCATATGTGATATCTCAATGCTTCTAATATGAAAACTGAGACCCTCCCTATAACATGAATTGTGATATCCAAATCCTTCCCATTCCAATCCTGAGACCCTTCCGATAGCAGAGATGTGATATCTCAATGCTTATACCAAACCTAAGACTCTTCCGATAGCATGAGATGTGATATCTCAATGCTTCTAATACCAAACCTGAGATCCTTCCAATAACATGAGATATGATGTCCAAATCCCTCCCCTTCCAAACCTTAGACCATCCCTTTAGCATGAGATTTGATATCCAACTCCTTCCCATTCCAATCCTGAGACCCTTCTGATAGCATGAGATGTGATATCTCAATGCCTCTAATACCAAACCTGAGATCCTACCTCTAACATGAAATGTGATATCCATCTCCTTCCCTTTCCAAACCTGAGACCCTGCCTATAGCATGAGATGTGATATCCAAGTCCTTCCCATTCCAATCCTGAGACCCTTCCTATAGCATGTGATGTGATATCTCAATGCTTATACCAAACCTGAGACCCTTCCTATGGCATGAGATGTCATATACAACTCCTTTCCATTCCAACCCTGAGACCCTTCCTATAGCATGAGATGTGATATCTCAATTCTTATACCAAACCTGAGACCCTTCCTATAGCATGAGATGTGATATCCAACTCCTTCCCATTCCAATCCTGAGACCCTTCCTATAGCATGAGATGTGATATCTCAAGGCCTCTAATACCAAACCTGAGATCCTTCCTCTAACATGAAATGTGATATCCAACTCCTTCCCCTTCCAAACCTGAGAGCCTTCCTATAGCATGAGATATGATATCCAAGTCCTTCCCATTCCAATCCTGAGACCCTTCCTATAACATGAAATGTGATATCCAACTCCTTCCCATTCTAACCTGAGACCCTTCCTATAGCATGAGATGGGATATCCAACTCCTTCCGAATCCAATACTGATACCCTTCCGATAGCATGAGATGTGATATCCCAATGCTTCTACCAAACCTGAGACCCATACTATGGCATGAGATGTGATATCAAACTCCTTCCCATTCCAATCCTGAGACGCTTCCTATAGCTTGAGATGTGATATCCAACTCCTTCCCATTCCAATTCTGAGACCCTTCTTATACCATGACACTTGATATCTCAATGCTTCTAATACCAAACCTGAGACCCGTCCTATAACATGAGATGTGATATCCAAATCCATCCCCTTCCAAACCTTAGACCCTTCCTTTATAATGAGATGTGATATCCAACTCCTTCCCATTCCAATCCTGAGACCCTTCCGATATCATGAGATGTGATATCTCAATGCTTATACCAAATCTGAGACCCTTCCTATGGCCTGAGATGTCATATACAACTCCTTCCCATTCCAATCCTGAGACCCTTCCTATAGCATGAGATGTGATATCTCAATGCTTATACCAAATCTGAGACCCTTCCTATAGCATGAGATGGGATATCCAACTCCTTCCCATTCCAATCCTGAGACCCTTCCTATAGCATGAGAAGTGATATCTCCATGCTTATACCAAACCTGAGACCCTTCCTATAGCATAAGATGTGATATCCAAATCCTTCCCTTTCCAATCCTGAGACCCTTCCTATAGCATGAGATGTGATATCTCAATGCTTATACCAAACCTGAGACCCTTCCTATAGCATGAGATGTGATATCCAACTCCTTCCCATTCCAATCCTGAGACCCTTCCTATAGCATGAGATGTGATGTCTCAATGCTTCTAATACCAAACCTGAGATCCTTCCTATAACATGAGATGTGATATCCAACTCCTTCCCATTCCAATCCTGAGACCCTTATGATAGCATGAGATGTGATATCTCAATGCCTCTTATACCAAACCTGAGATCCTTCCGATAGCATGAGATGTGATATCTCAATGCTTCTAATACCAAACCTGAGATCCTTCCTATAATATGAGATGTGATTTCCAAATCCTTCCCCTTCCAAACCTGAGACCCTCCCTTTAGCATGAAATGTGATATCCAACTCCTTCCCATTCCAATCCTGAGACCCTTCTGATAGCATGAGATGTGATATCTCAATGCCTCTAATACCAAACCTGAGATCCTACCTCTAACATGAAATGTGATATCCATCTCCTTCCCTTTCCAACCCTGAGACCCTGCCTATAGCATGAGATGTGATATCCAAGTCCTTCCCATTCCAATCGTGAGACCCTTCCTATAGCATGTGATGTGATATCTCAATGCTTATACCAAACCTGAGACCCTTCCTATGGCATGAGATGTCATATACAACTCCTTCCCATTCCAACCCTGAGACCCTTCCTATAGCATGAGATGTGATATCTCAATGCTTATACCAAACCTGAGACCCTTCCTATAGCATGAGATGTGATATCCAACTTCTTCCCATTCCAATCCTGAGACCCTTCCTATAGCATGAGATGTGATATCTCAGTGCTTATACCAAACCTGAGACCCTTCCTATAGCATAAGATGTGATATCCAAATCCTTCCCATTCCAATCCTGAGACCCTTCCTATAGCATGAGATGTGATATCTCAATGCTTATACCAAACCTGAGACCCTTCCTATAGCATGAGATGTGATATCCAACTCCTTCCCATTCCAATCCTGAGACCCTTCCTATAGCATGAGATGTGATGTCTCAATGCTTCTAATACCAAACCTGAGATCCTTCCTATAACATGAGATGTGATATCCAACTCCTTCCCATTCCAATCCTGAGACCCTTATGATAGCATGAGATGTGATATCTCAATGCCTCTTATACCAAACCTGAGATCCTTCCGATAGCATGAGATGTGATATCTCAATGCTTCTAATACCAAACCTGAGATCCTTCCTATAATATGAGATGTGATTTCCAAATCCTTCCCCTTCCAAACCTGAGACCCTCCCTTTAGCATGAAATGTGATATCCAACTCCTTCCCATTCCAATCCTGAGACCCTTCTGATAGCATGAGATGTGATATCTCATTGCCTCTAATACCAAACCTGAGATCCTACCTCTAACATGAAATGTGATATCCATCTCCTTCCCTTTCCAAACCTGAGACCCTGCCTATAGCATGAGATGTGATATCCAAGTCCTTCCCATTCCAATCCTGAGACCCTTCCTATAGCATGTGATGTGATATCCAAGTCCTTCCCATTCCAATCCTGAGACCCTTCCTATAGCATGTGATGTGATATCTCAATGCTTATACCAAACCTGAGACCCTTCCTATGGCATGAGATGTCATATACAACTCCTTCCCATTCCAACCCTGGGACCCTTCCTATAGCATGAGATGTGATATCTCAATGCTTATACCAAACCTGAGACCCTTCCTATAGCTTGAGATGTGATATCCAACTTCTTCCCATTCCAATCCTGAGACCATTCCTATAGCATGAGATGTGATATCCCAATGCTTCTACCAAACCTGAGACCCATACTATGGCATGAGATGTGATATCAAACTCCTTCCCATTCCAATCCTGAGACGCTTCCTATAGCTTGAGATGTGATATCCAACTCCTTCCCATTCCAATTCTGAGACCCTTCTTATACCATGAGACTTGATATCTCAATGCTTCTAATACCAAACCTGAGACCCGTCCTATAACATGAGATATGATATCCAAATCCTTCCCCTTTCAAACCTTAGACCCTTCCTTTATAATGAGATGTGATATCCAACTCCTTCCCATTCCAATCCTGAGACCCTTCCTATAGCATGAGATGTAATATCTCAATGCTTCTAATACCAAACCTGAGACCCTTCCTATAACATGAGATGGGATATCCAACTCCTTCCCATTCCAATCCTGAGACCCTTCCGATAGCAGAGATGTGATATCTCAATGCTTATACCAAACCTGAGACCCTTCCTAAGGCTTGAGATGTCATATACAACTCCTTCCCATTCCAATCCTGAGACCCTTCCTATAGCATGAGATGTGATATCTCAATGCTTATACCAAATCTGAGACCCTTCCTATAGCATGAGATGTGATATCCAAATCCTTCCCATTCCAATCCTGAGACCCTTCCTATAGCATGAGATGTGATATCTCAATGCTTATACCAAACCTGAGAGCCTACCTATAGCATGAGATGTGATATCCAAGTCCATCCCATTCCAATCCTTAGACCCTTCCTACAGCATGCGATGTGATATCTCAATGATTCTAATACCAAACCAGAGACCCGTCCTTTAACATGAGATGGGATATCCAACTCCTTCCCATTCCAATCCTGAGCCACTCCTGATAGCAGAGATGTGATATCTCAATGCTTATACCAAACCTGAGACCCTTCCTATAACATGAGATGTGATATCCAACTCCTTCCCGTTCCAAACCTGAGACACTTCCTATAGCATATGTGATATCCAACTCCTTCCCATTCCAAACATGAGACCCTTACTATAGCAAGAATGTAATATCTCAAGGCCTCTAATACCAAACCTGAGATCCTTCCTCTAACATGAAATGTGATATCCAACTCCTTCCCCTTCCAAACCTGAGAGCCTTCCTATAGCATGAGATATGATATCCAAGTCCTTCCCATTCCAATCCTGAGACCCTTCCTATAACATGAAATGTGATATCCAACTCCTTCCCATTCTAACCTGAGACCCTTCCTATAGCATGAGATGGGATATCCAACTCCTTCCAAATCCAATACTGATACCCTTCCGATAGCATGAGATGTGATATCCCAATGCTTCTACCAAACCTGAGACCCATACTATGGCATGAGATGTGATATCAAACTCCTTCCCATTCCAATCCTGAGACGCTTCCTATAGCTTGAGATGTGATATCCAACTCCTTCCCATTCCAATTCTGAGACCCTTCTTATACCATGACACTTGATATCTCAATGCTTCTAATACCAAACCTGAGACCCGTCCTATAACATGAGATGTGATATCCAAATCCATCCCCTTCCAAACCTTAGACCCTTCCTTTATAATGAGATGTGATATCCAACTCCTTCCCATTCCAATCCTGAGACCCTTCCGATATCATGAGATGTGATATCTCAATGCTTATACCAAATCTGAGACCCTTCCTATGGCCTGAGATGTCATATACAACTCCTTCCCATTCCAATCCTGAGACCCTTCCTATAGCATGAGATGTGATATCTCAATGCTTATACCAAATCTGAGACCCTTCCTATAGCATGAGATGGGATATCCAACTCCTTCCCATTCCAATCCTGAGACCCTTCCTATAGCATGAGAAGTGATATCTCCATGCTTATACCAAACCTGAGACCCTTCCTATAGCATAAGATGTGATATCCAAATCCTTCCCTTTCCAATCCTGAGACCCTTCCTATAGCATGAGATGTGATATCTCAATGCTTATACCAAACCTGAGACCCTTCCTATAGCATGAGATGTGATATCCAACTCCTTCCCATTCCAAACCTGAGACCCTTCCTATAGCATGAGATGTGATGTCTCAATGCTTCTAATACCCAACCTGAGATCCTTCCTATAACATGAGATGTGATATCCAACTCCTTCCCATTCCAATCCTGAGACCCTTATGATAGCATGAGATGTGATATCTCAATGCCTCTTATACCAAACCTGAGATCCTTCCGATAGCATGAGATGTGATATCTCAATGCTTCTAATACCAAACCTGAGATCCTTCCTATAATATGAGATGTGATTTCCAAATCCTTCCCCTTCCAAACCTGAGACCCTCCCTTTAGCATGAAATGTGATATCCAACTCCTTCCCATTCCAATCCTGAGACCCTTCTGATAGCATGAGATGTGATATCTCAATGCCTCTAATACCAAACCTGAGATCCTACCTCTAACATGAAATGTGATATCCATCTCCTTCCCTTTCCAACCCTGAGACCCTGCCTATAGCATGAGATGTGATATCCAAGTCCTTCCCATTCCAATCGTGAGACCCTTCCTATAGCATGTGATGTGATATCTCAATGCTTATACCAAACCTGAGACCCTTCCTATGGCATGAGATGTCATATACAACTCCTTCCCATTCCAACCCTGAGACCCTTCCTATAGCATGAGATGTGATATCTCAATGCTTATACCAAACCTGAGACCCTTCCTATAGCATGAGATGTGATATCCAACTTCTTCCCATTCCAATCCTGAGACCCTTCCTATAGCATGAGATGTGATATCTCAGTGCTTATACCAAACCTGAGACCCTTCCTATAGCATAAGATGTGATATCCAAATCCTTCCCATTCCAATCCTGAGACCCTTCCTATAGCATGAGATGTGATATCTCAATGCTTATACCAAACCTGAGACCCTTCCTATAGCATGAGATGTGATATCCAACTCCTTCCCATTCCAATCCTGAGACCCTTCCTATAGCATGAGATGTGATGTCTCAATGCTTCTAATACCAAACCTGAGATCCTTCCTATAACATGAGATGTGATATCCAACTCCTTCCCATTCCAATCCTGAGACCCTTATGATAGCATGAGATGTGATATCTCAATGCCTCTTATACCAAACCTGAGATCCTTCCGATAGCATGAGATGTGATATCTCAATGCTTCTAATACCAAACCTGAGATCCTTCCTATAATATGAGATGTGATTTCCAAATCCTTCCCCTTCCAAACCTGAGACCCTCCCTTTAGCATGAAATGTGATATCCAACTCCTTCCCATTCCAATCCTGAGACCCTTCTGATAGCATGAGATGTGATATCTCATTGCCTCTAATACCAAACCTGAGATCCTACCTCTAACATGAAATGAGATATCCATCTCCTTCCCTTTCCAAACCTGAGACCCTGCCTATAGCATGAGATGTGATATCCAAGTCCTTCCCATTCCAATCCTGAGACCCTTCCTATAGCATGTGATGTGATATCCAAGTCCTTCCCATTCCAATCCTGAGACCCTTCCTATAGCATGTGATGTGATATCTCAATGCTTATACCAAACCTGAGACCCTTCCTATGGCATGAGATGTCATATACAACTCATTCCCATTCCAACCCTGAGACCCTTCCTATAGCATGAGATGTGATATCTCAATGCTTATACCAAACCTGAGACCCTTCCTATAGCTTGAGATGTGATATCCAACTTCTTCCCATTCCAATCCTGAGACCCTTCCTATAGCATGAGATGTGATATCCCAATGCTTCTACCAAACCTGAGACCCATACTATGGCATGAGATGTGATATCAAACTCCTTCCCATTCCAATCCTGAGACGCTTCCTATAGCTTGAGATGTGATATCCAACTCCTTCCCATTCCAATTCTGAGACCCTTCTTATACCATGAGACTTGATATCTCAATGCTTCTAATACCAAACCTGAGACCCGTCCTATAACATGAGATATGATATCCAAATCCTTCCCCTTCCAAACCTTAGACCCTTCCTTTATAATGAGATGTGATATCCAACTCCTTCCCATTCCAATCCTGAGACCCTTCCTATAGCATGAGATGTAATATCTCAATGCTTCTAATACCAAACCTGAGACCCTTCCTATAACATGAGATGGGATATCCAACTCCTTCCCATTCCAATCCTGAGACCCTTCCGATAGCAGAGATGTGATATCTCAATGCTTATACCAAACCTGAGACCCTTCCTAAGGCTTGAGATGTCATATACAACTCCTTCCCATTCCAATCCTGAGACCCTTCCTATAGCATGAGATGTGATATCTCAATGCTTATACCAAACCTGAGATCCTACCTCTAACATGAAATGTGATATCCATCTCCTTCCCTTTCCAAACCTGAGACCCTGCCTATAGCATGATATGTGATATCCAAGTCCTTCCCATTCCAATCCTGAGACCCTTCCTATAGCATGTGATGTGATATCTCAATGCTTATACCAAACCTGAGACCCTTCCTATGGCATGAGATGGCATATACAACTCCTTCCCATTCCAATCCTGAGACCCTTCCTATAGCATGAGATGTGATATCTCAATGCTTATACCAAACCTGAGACCCTTCCTATAGCATGCGATGTGATATCCAACTTCTTCCCATTCCAATCCTGAGACCCTTCCTATAGCATGAGATGTGATATCTCAATGCTTATACCAAACCTGAGACCCTTCCTATAGCTTGAGATGTGATATCCAACTCCTTCCCATTCCAATCCTGAGACCCTTCCTATAGCATGAGATGTGATATCTCAAGGCCTCTAATACCAAACCTGAGATCCTTCCTCTAACATGAAATGTGATATCCAACTCCTTCCCCTTCCAAACCTGAGAGCCTTCCTATAGCATGAGATATGATATCCAAGTCCTTCCCATTCCAATCCTGAGACCCTTCCTATAACATGAAATGTGATATCCAACTCCTTCCCATTCCAACCTGAGACCCTTCCTATAGCATGAGATGGGATATCCAACTCCTTCCAAATCCAATACTGATACCCTTCCGATAGCATGAGATGTGATATCCCAATGCTTCTACCAAACCTGAGACCCATCCTATAACATGAGATGTGATATCCAAATCCTTCCCCTTCCAAACCTTAGACCCTTCCTTTATCATGAAATGTGATATCCAACTCCTTCCCATTCCAATCCTGAGACCCTTCCGATATCATGAGATGTGATATCTCAATGCTTATACCAAATCTGAGACCCTTCCTATGGCCTGAGATGTCATATACAACTCCTTCCCATTCCAATCCTGAGACCCTTCCTATAGCATGAGATGTGATATCTCAATGCTTATACCAAATCTGAGACCCTTCCTATAGCATGAGATGTGATATCCAACTCCTTCCCATTCCAATCCTGAGACCCTTCCTATAGCATGAGAAGTGATATCTCCATGCTTATACCAAACCTGAGACCCTTCCTATAGCATAAGATGTGATATCCAAATCCTTCCCATTCCAATCCTGAGACCCTTCCTATAGCATGAGATGTGATATCTCAATGCTTATACCAAACCTGAGACCCTTCCTATAGCATGAGATGTGATATCCAACTCCTTCCCATTCCAATCCTGAGACCCTTCCTATAGCATGAGATGTGATGTCTCAATGCTTCTAATACCAAACCTGAGATCCTTCCTATAACATGAGATGTGATATCCAACTCCTTCCCATTCCAATCCTGAGACCCTTATGATAGCATGAGATGTGATATCTCAATGCCTCTTATACCAAACCTGAGATCCTTCCGATAGCATGAGATGTGATATCTCAATGCTTCTAATACCAAACCTGAGATCCTTCCTATAATATGAGATGTGATTTCCAAATCCTTCCCCTTCCAAACCTGAGACCCTCCCTTTAGCATGAAATGTGATATCCAACTCCTTCCCATTCCAATCCTGAGACCCTTCTGATAGCATGAGATGTGATATCTCAATGCCTCTAATACCAAACCTGAGATCCTACCTCTAACATGAAATGTGATATCCATCTCCTTCCCTTTCCAAACCTGAGACCCTGCCTATAGCATGAGAAGTGATATCCAAGTCCTTCCCATTCCAATCCTGAGACCCTTCCTATAGCATGTGATGTGATATCTCAATGCTTATACCAAACCTGAGACCCTTCCTATGGCATGAGATGTCATATACAACTCCTTCCCATTCCAACCCTAAGACCCTTCCTATAGCATGAGATGTGATATCCAACTTCTTCCCATTCCAATCCTGAGACCCTTCCTATAGCATGACATGTGATATCTCAATGCTTATACCAAACCTGAGACCCTTCCTATAGCATAAGATGTGATATCCAAATCCTTCCCATTCCAATCCTGAGACCCTTCCTATAGCATGAGATGTGATATCTCAATGCTTATACCAAACCTGAGACCCTTCCTATAGCATGAGATGTGATATCCAACTCCTTCCCATTCCAATCCTGAGACCCTTCCTATAGCATGAGATGTGATGTCTCAATGCTTCTAATACCAAACCTGAGATCCTTCCTATAACATGAGATGTGATATCCAACTCCTTCCCATTCCAATCCTGAGACCCTTATGATAGCATGAGATGTGATATCTCAATGCCTCTTATACCAAACCTGAGATCCTTCCGATAGCATGAGATGTGATATCTCAATGCTTCTAATACCAAACCTGAGATCCTTCCTATAATATGAGATGTGATTTCCAAATCCTTCCTCTTCCAAACCTGAGACCCTCCCTTTAGCATGAAATGTGATATCCAACTCCTTCCCATTCCAATCCTGAGACCCTTCTGATAGCATGAGATGTGATATCTCATTGCCTCTAATACCAAACCTGAGATCCTACCTCTAACATGAAATGTGATATCCATCTCCTTCCCTTTCCAAACCTGAGACCCTGCCTATAGCATGAGATGTGATATCCAAGTCCTTCCCATTCCAATCCTGAGACCCTTCCTATAGCATGTGATGTGATATCCAAGTACTTCCCATTCCAATCCTGAGACCCTTCCTATAGCATGTGATGTGAAATCTCAATGCTTATACCAAACCTGAGACCCTTCCTATGGCATGAGATGTCATAAACAACTCCTTCCCATTCCAACCCTGAGACCCTTCCTATAGCATGAGATGTGATATCTCAATGCTTATACCAAACCTGAGACCCTTCCTATAGCTTGAGATGTGATATCCAACTTCTTCCCATTCCAATCCTGAGACCCTTCCTATAGCATGAGATGTGATATCCCAATGCTTCTACCAAACCTGAGACCCATACTATGGCATGAGATGTGATATCAAACTCCTTCCCATTCCAATCCTGAGACGCTTCCTACAGCTTGAGATGTGATATCCAACTCCTTCCCATTCCAATTCTGAGACCCTTCTTATACCATGAGACTTGATATCTCAATGCTTCTAATACCAAACCTGAGACCCGTCCTATAACATGAGATGTGATATCCAAATCCTTCCCCTTCCAAACCTTAGACCCTTCCTTTATAATGAGATGTGATATCCAACTCCTTCCCATTCCAATCCTGAGACCCTTCCGATATCATGAGATTTGTTATCTCAATGCTTCTAATATCAAACTTGAGACCCTCCCTATAGCATGAGATGTGACATCCAAGTCCTTCCCATTCCAATCCTGAGACCCTTCCTATAGCATGAGATGTGATATCTCAATGCTTCTAATACCAAACCTGAGACCCTTCCTATAACATGAGATGGGATATCCAACTCCTTCCCATTCCAATCCTGAGACCCTTCCGATAGCAGAGATGTGATATCTCAATGCTTATACCAAACCTGAGACCCTTCCTAAGGCTTGAGATGTCATATACAACTCCTTCCCATTCCAATCCTGAGACCCTTCCTATAGCATGAGATGTGATATCTCAATGCTTATACCAAATCTGAGACCCTTCCTATAGCATGAGATGTGATATCCAAATCCTTCCCATTCCAATCCTGAGACCCTTCCTATAGCATGAGATGTGATATCTCAATGCTTATACCAAACCTGAGAGCCTACCTATAGCATGAGATGTGATTTCCAAGTCCATCCCATTCCAATCCTTAGACCCTTCCTACAGCATGCGATGTGATATCTCAATGATTCTAATACCAAACCAGAGACCCGTCCTTTAACATGAGATGGGATATCCAACTCCTTCCCATTCCAATCCTGAGCCACTCCTGATAGCAGAGATGTGATATCTCAATGCTTATACCAAACCTGAGACCCTTCCTATAACATGAGATGTGATATCCAACTCCTTCCCGTTCCAAACCTGAGACACTTCCTATAGCATATGTGATATCCAACTCCTTCCCATTCCAAACATGAGACCCTTACTATAGCATGAGATGTGATATATCAATGCTTCTAATACCAAACCTGAGATCCTTCCTATGACATGAGATGTGATATCCAAATCCTTCCCATTCCAATCCTGAGACCCTTCCTATAGCAAGAGATGTGATATCCAAATCCTTCCCATTCCAATCCTGAGACCCTTCCTATAACATGAGATGTGATATTCAACTCCTTCCCCTTCCAACCTGAGACACTTCCTATAGCATGGGAAGGGATATCCAACTCCTTCCCAATCCAATCCTGAGAACCTTCCGATAGCAGAGATGTGATATCTCAATGCTTATACCAAACCTGAGACCCTTCCTATGGCATGAGATGTGATATCCAACTCCTTGCCATTCAAATCCTGAGACCCTTCCTATAGCATGAGATGTGATATCTCAATGCTTCTACCAAACCTGAGACCCTTCCTTTAGCATGAGATGTGATATCCAAATCCTTCACATTCCAATCCTGAGACCCTTCCTATAGCATGAGATGTGATATCTCAATGCTTCTAATACCAAACCTGAGATCCTTCCTATAACATGAGATGTGATATCCAATTCCTTCCCATTCCAAACCTGAGACCCTTCCTATTGGATGAGATGTGATATCCAACTCCTTCCCATTCCAACCCTGAGACCCTTCCTATACCATGAGATGTGATATCTCAATGCTTCTAATACCAAACCTGGGAACCGTCCTATAACATGAGATGTGATATCTCAATGTTTCTAATAAAAAACCTGAGACCCTTCCTATAACATGAGATGTGATATCCAATTCCTTCCCATTCCAAACCTGAGACCCTTCCTATTGGATGAGATGTGATATCCAAATCCTTCCCCTTCCAAACCTGAGACCCTTCCTTTAGCATGAGATGTGATATCCAAATACTTCCCATTCCAATCCTAAAACCCTTCCTATAGCATGAGATGTGATATCTCAATGTTTCTAATAAAAAACCTGAGACCCTTCCTATAGCAAGAGATGTGATATCCAAATCCTTCCCATTCCAATCCTGAGACCCTTCCTGTATATAACATGAGATGTGATATCCAACTCCTTCCCATTCCAACCTGAGACCCTTCCTATAGCATGAGATGTGATATCCAACTCCTTACCATTCAAATCCTGAGACCCTCCCTATAACAAGAGATGTCATATCCAACTCCTTCCCATTCCAAACCTGAGACCCTTCCTATAACATGAGATGTGATATCCAACTCCTTCCCATTCCAAACCTGAGACCCTTCCGATAGCATGAGATGTGATATCTCAATGCTTCAAAAACCAAACATGAGAACCATCCTATAACATGAGATGTGAAATCCAAATCCTTCCCTTCCCAAACCTGAGACTCTTCCTATAGCATGAGATGTGATATCTCAATGCTTCTACCAAACCTGAAACCCTTCCTATAGCATGAGATGTGATATCCAACTCCTTCCCATTCCAATCCTGAGACACACCCTATAGCATGAGATGTGATAACACAATGCTTCTAATACCAAACCTGAGACCCGTCCTATAACATGAGATGTGATATCCAAATCCTTCCCCTTCCAAACCTGAGACCCTTCCTTTAGCATGAGATGTGATATATAGCTCCTCCCATTCCAATCCTGAGACCCTTCCGATAGCAGAGATGTGACATTTCAATGCTTATACCAAACCTGAGACCCTTCCCATAGCATGAGATGTGATATCCAACTCCTTCCCATTCCAATCCTGAGACCCTTCCTATAGCATGAGATGTGATATCTCAATGCTTCTAATACCAAACCTGAGATCCTTCCTATAACATGAGATGTGATATCCAACTCCTTCCCATTCCAATCCCGAGACCCTTCCCATAGCATGAGATGTGATATCTCAATGCTTCTAATACCAAACCTAAGGTCCTTCCTATAACATGAGATGTGATATCCAAATCCTTCCCATTCCAAACCTGAGACCCTCCCTTTAGCATGAGATGTGATATCCAACTCCTTCCCATTCCAATCCTGATACCCTTCTGATAGCATGAGATCTGATATCTCAATGCCTCTAATACCAAACCTGAGATCCTACCTCTAACATGAAATGTGATATCCAACTCCTTCCTTTTCCAAACCTGAGACCCTTCCTACAGCATGAGATGTGATATCCAAGTCCTTCCCATTCCAATCCTGAGACCCTTCCTATAAAATGAGATGTGATATCCAACTCCTTCTATTCCAACCTGAGACCCTTCCTATAGCATGAGATGGGATATCCAACTCCTTCCAAATCCAATCCTGATACCCTTCCGATAGCATGAGATGTGATATACCAATGCTTCTACAAAACCTGAGACCCATACCATGGCATGAGATGTGATATCAAACTCCCGTCCTATACCATGAGACTTGATATCTCAATGCTTCTAATACCAAACCTGAGACCGGTCCAATAACATGAGATGTGATATCCAAATCCTTCCCCTTCCAAACCTTAGACCCTTCCTTTATCATGAGATGTGATATCCAAGTCCTTCCCATTCCATTCCTGAGACCCTTCCTATAGCATGAGATGTGATATCTCAATGCTTCTAATACCAAACCTGAGACCCTTCCTATAACATGAGATGTGATATCCAAGTCCTTCCCATTCCAATCCTGAGACCCTTCCTATAGCATGAGATGTGATATCTCAATGCTTCTAATACCAAACCTGAGACCCTTCCTATAACATGAATTATGATATCCAAATCCTTCCCATTCCAATCCTGAGACCCTTCCGATAGCAGAGATGTGATATCTCAATGCTTATACCAAACCTAAGACCCTTCCGATAGCATGAGATGTGATATCTCAATGCTTCTAATACCAAACCTGAGATCCTTCCAATAACATGAGATGTGATATCCAACTCCTTCCCATTCCAATCCCGAGACCCTTCCTATAGCATGAGATGTGATATCTCAATGCTTCTAATACCAAACCTAAGGTCCTTCCTATAACATGAGATGTGATATCCAAATCCTTCCCATTCCAAACCTGAGACCCTCCCTTTAGCATGAGATGTGATATCCAACTCCTTCCCCTTCCAAACCTGAGACCCTTCCTTTAGCATGAGATGTGATATCCAGCTCCTCCCATTCCAATCCTGAGACCCTTCCGATAGCAGAGATGTGATATTTCAATGCTTATACCAAACCTGAGACCCTTCCCATAGCATGAGATGTGATATCCAGCTCCTCCCATTCCAATCCTGAGACCCTTCCGATAGCAGAGATGTGATATTTCAATGCTTATACCAAACCTGAGACCCTTCCCATAGCATGAGATGTGATATCCAACTCCTTCCCATTCCAATCCTGAGACCCTTCCTATAGCATGAGATGTGATATCTCAATGCTTCTAATACCAAACCTGAGATCCTTCCTATAACATGAGATGTGATATCCAACTCCTTCCCATTCCAATCCCGAGACCCTTCCTATAGCATGAGATGTGATATCTCAATGCTTCTAATACCAAACCTAAGGTCCTTCCTATAACGTGAGATGTGATATCCAAATCCTTCCCATTCCAAACCTGAGACCCTCCCTTTAGCATGAGATGTGATATCCAACTCCTTCCCATTCCAATCCTGATACCCTTCTGATAGCATGAGATGTGATATCTCAATGCCTCTAATACCAAACCTGAGATCCTACCTCTAACATGAAATGTGATATCCAACTCCTTCCTTTTCCAAACCTGAGACCCTTCCTACAGCATGAGATGTGATATCCAAGTCCTTCCCATTCCAATCCTGAGACCCTTCCTATAACATGAGATGTGATATCCAACTCCTTCTATTCCAACCTGAGACCCTTCCTATAGCATGAGATGGGATATCCAACTCCTTCCAAATCCAATCCTGATACCCTTCCGATAGCATGAGATGTGATATCCCAATGCTTCTACAAAACCTGAGACCCATACCATGGCATGAGATGTGATATCAAACTCCCGTCCTATACCATGAGACTTGATATCTCAATGCTTCTAATACCAAACCTGAGACCGGTCCAATAACATGAGATGTGATATCCAAATCCTTCCCCTTCCAAACCTTAGACCCTTCCTTTATCATGAGATGTGATATCCAAGTCCTTCCCATTCCATTCCTGAGACCCTTCCTATAGCATGAGATGTGATATCTCAATGCTTCTAATACCAAACCTGAGACCCTTCCTATAACATGAGATGTGATATCCAAGTCCTTCCCATTCCAATCCTGAGACCCTTCCTATAGCATGAGATGTGATATCTCAATGCTTCTAATACCAAACCTGAGACCCTTCCTATAACATGAATTGTGATATCCAAATCCTTCCCGTTCCAATCCTGAGACCCTTCCGATAGCAGAGATGTGATATCTCAATGCTTATACCAAACCTAAGACCCTTCCGATAGCATGAGATGTGATATCTCAATGCTTCTAATACCAAACCTGAGACCGGTCCAATAACATGAGATGTGATATCCAAATCCTTCCCCTTCCAAACCTTAGACCATCCCTTTAGCATGAGATTTGATATCCAACTCCTTCCCATTCCAATCCTGAGACCCTTCTGGTGGCATGAGATGTGATATCTCAATGCCTCTAAAACCAAACCTGAGATCCTACCTCTAACATGAAATGTGATATCCAACTCCTTCCCCTTCCAACCCTGAGAGCCTTCCTATATAATGAGATGTGATATCCAAGTCCTTCCCATTCCAATCCTGAGACCCTTCCTATAACATGAGATGTGATATCCAACTCCTTCCCATTCCAATCATGAGACCCTTCCTATAGCTTGAGATGTGATATCCAACTCCTTCTCATTCCAATTCTGAGACCGTCCTATACCATGAGACTTGATATCTCAATGCTTCAAATACCAAACCTGAGACCGGTCCTATAACATGAGATGTGATACCCAACTCCTTCCCATTCCAATCCTGATACCCTTCTGATAGCATGAGATGTGATATCTCAATGCCTCTAATACCAAACCTGAGATCCTACCTCTAACATGAAATGTGATATCCAACTCCTTCCTTTTCCAAACCTGAGACCCTTCCTACAGCATGAGATGTGATATCCAAGTCCTTCCCATTCCAATCCTGAGACCCTTCCTATAACATGAGATGTGATATCCAACTCCTTCTATTCCAACCTGAGACCCTTCCTATAGCATGAGATGGGATATCCAACTCCTTCCAAATCCAATCCTGATACCCTTCCGATAGCATGAGATGTGATATCCCAATGCTTCTACAAAACCTGAGACCCATACCATGGCATGAGATGTGATATCAAACTCCCGTCCTATACCATGAGACTTGATATCTCAATGCTTCTAATACCAAACCTGAGACCGGTCCAATAACATGAGATGTGATATCCAAATCCTTCCCCTTCCAAACCTTAGACCCTTCCTTTATCATGAGATGTGATATCCAAGTCCTTCCCATTCCATTCCTGAGACCCTTCCTATAGCATGAGATGTGATATCTCAATGCTTCTAATACCAAACCTGAGACCCTTCCTATAACATGAGATGTGATATCCAAGTCCTTCCCATTCCAATCCTGAGACCCTTCCTATAGCATGAGATGTGATATCTCAATGCTTCTAATACCAAACCTGAGACCCTTCCTATAACATGAATTATGATATCCAAATCCTTCCCATTCCAATCCTGAGACCCTTCCGATAGCAGAGATGTGATATCTCAATGCTTATACCAAACCTAAGACCCTTCCGATAGCATGAGATGTGATATCTCAATGCTTCTAATACCAAACCTGAGATCCTTCCAATAACATGAGATGTGATATCCAACTCCTTCCCATTCCAATCCCGAGACCCTTCCTATAGCATGAGATGTGATATCTCAATGCTTCTAATACCAAACCTAAGGTCCTTCCTATAACATGAGATGTGATATCCAAATCCTTCCCATTCCAAACCTGAGACCCTCCCTTTAGCATGAGATGTGATATCCAACTCCTTCCCCTTCCAAACCTGAGACCCTTCCTTTAGCATGAGATGTGATATCCAGCTCCTCCCATTCCAATCCTGAGACCCTTCCGATAGCAGAGATGTGATATTTCAATGCTTATACCAAACCTGAGACCCTTCCCATAGCATGAGATGTGATATCCAGCTCCTCCCATTCCAATCCTGAGACCCTTCCGATAGCAGAGATGTGATATTTCAATGCTTATACCAATCCTGAGACCTTCCCATAGCATGAGATGTGATATCCAACTCCTTCCCATTCCAATCCTGAGACCCTTCCTATAGCATGAGATGTGATATCTCAATGCTTCTAATACCAAACCTGAGATCCTTCCTATAACATGAGATGTGATATCCAACTCCTTCCCATTCCAATCCCGAGACCCTTCCTATAGCATGAGATGTGATATCTCAATGCTTCTAATACCAAACCTAAGGTCCTTCCTATAACGTGAGATGTGATATCCAAATCCTTCCCATTCCAAACCTGAGACCCTCCCTTTAGCATGAGATGTGATATCCAACTCCTTCCCATTCCAATCCTGATACCCTTCTGATAGCATGAGATGTGATATCTCAATGCCTCTAATACCAAACCTGAGATCCTACCTCTAACATGAAATGTGATATCCAACTCCTTCCTTTTCCAAACCTGAGACCCTTCCTACAGCATGAGATGTGATATCCAAGTCCTTCCCATTCCAATCCTGAGACCCTTCCTATAACATGAGATGTGATATCCAACTCCTTCTATTCCAACCTGAGACCCTTCCTATAGCATGAGATGGGATATCCAACTCCTTCCAAATCCAATCCTGATACCCTTCCGATAGCATGAGATGTGATATCCCAATGCTTCTACAAAACCTGAGACCCATACCATGGCATGAGATGTGATATCAAACTCCCGTCCTATACCATGAGACTTGATATCTCAATGCTTCTAATACCAAACCTGAGACCGGTCCAATAACATGAGATGTGATATCCAAATCCTTCCCCTTCCAAACCTTAGACCCTTCCTTTATCATGAGATGTGATATCCAAGTCCTTCCCATTCCATTCCTGAGACCCTTCCTATAGCATGAGATGTGATATCTCAATGCTTCTAATACCAAACCTGAGACCCTTCCTATAACATGAGATGTGATATCCAAGTCCTTCCCATTCCAATCCTGAGACCCTTCCTATAGCATGAGATGTGATATCTCAATGCTTCTAATACCAAACCTGAGACCCTTCCTATAACATGAATTGTGATATCCAAATCCTTCCCGTTCCAATCCTGAGACCCTTCCGATAGCAGAGATGTGATATCTCAATGCTTATACCAAACCTAAGACCCTTCCGATAGCATGAGATGTGATATCTCAATGCTTCTAATACCAAACCTGAGACCGGTCCAATAACATGAGATGTGATATCCAAATCCTTCCCCTTCCAAACCTTAGACCATCCCTTTAGCATGAGATTTGATATCCAACTCCTTCCCATTCCAATCCTGAGACCCTTCTGATGGCATGAGATGTGATATCTCAATGCCTCTAAAACCAAACCTGAGATCCTACCTCTAACATGAAATGTGATATCCAACTCCTTCCCCTTCCAACCCTGAGAGCCTTCCTATAGAATGAGATGTGATATCCAAGTCCTTCCCATTCCAATCCTGAGACCCTTCCTATAACATGAGATGTGATATCCAACTCCTTCCCATTCCAATCATGAGACCCTTCCTATAGCTTGAGATGTGATATCCAACTCCTTCTCATTCCAATTCTGAGACCCGTCCTATACCATGAGACTTGATATCTCAATGCTTCAAATACCAAACCTGAGACCGGTCCTATAACATGAGATGTGATACCCAAATCCGTCCCCTTCCAAACCTTAGACCCTTCCTATAGCATGAGATGTGATATCTCATTGCTTCTAATACCAAACCTGAGACCCTTCCTATAACGAGATGGGATATCCAACTCCTTCCCATTCCAATCCTGAGACCCTTCAGATAGCAGAGATGTGATATCCAACTCCTTCCCATTCCAAACCTGAGACCCTTCCTATAGCATGAGATGTTATAATTTAATGCTTCTAAAACCAAACCTGAGAACCATCCTATAACATGTGAAATCCAAATCCTTCCCTTTCCAAACCTGAGACCCTTCCGATAGCATGAGATGTGATGTCTCAATGCTTCTAAAACCAAACATGAGAACCATCCTATAACATGAGATGTGAAATCCAAATCCTTCCCTTTCCAAACCTGAGACCCTTCCTATAGCTTGAGATGAAATATCAAACTCCTTCCCATTCCAATCCTGAGATAGCTTGAGATGTGATATCCAACTCCATCCCATTCCAATCCTGAGACCCTTCCGATAGCATGAGATGTGATAGCTCAATGCTTCTAATATCAAAACTGAGACCCTCCCTATAGTATGAGATGTGAATTCTAAGTCCTTACCATTCCTATCCTGAGACCCTTCCGATAGCAGAGATGTGATATCTCAATGCTTATACCAAACCTGATGACCCTTCCTATGGCATTAGATGTGATATCCAACTCCTTCCCATTCCAATCCTGAGTTCCTTCCTATAGCATGAGATGTGATATCTCAATGCTTCTATCAAACCTGATACCCTTCCTTTAGCATGAGAGGTGATATTCAACTCCTGCCCATTCCAATCCTGAGACCCTTCCTATATCATGAGACGTGATATCCAACTCCTTCCCATTCCAATCCTGAGACTCCTCCTATAGCATGAGATGTGATATCTCAATGCTTCTAATACCAGACCTGGGACCGGTCCTATAACATGAGATATGATATCCAAATCCTTCCCCTTCCAAACCTGAGACCCTTCCTATAGCAAGAGATGTGATATCCAATTCCTTCCCATTCCAATCCTGAGACCCTTCCTATAACGAGATGTGATATCCAACTCCTTCCCATTCCAACCTGAGACCCTTCCTGTAGCATGAGAAGGGAGATCCAACTCCTTCCCATTCCAATCCTGAGACCCTTCCTATACCATGAGATGTGATATCTCAATGCTTCTAATACCAAACCTGGGACCCGTCCTATAACATGAGATATGTCCTATAACATGAGATATGATATCCAAATCCTTCCCCTTCCAAACCTGAGACCCTTCCTTTAGCATGAGATGTGATATCCAAATCCTTCCCATTCCAATACTGAAACCCTTCCTATAGCATGAGATGTCATATCTCAATGTTTCTAATAGAAAACCTGAGACCCTTCCTATAGCAAGAGATGTGATATCCAAATCCTTCCCATTTCAATCTTGAGACCCTTCCTATAACATGAGATGTGATATCCAACTCCTACCCATTCCAACCTGAGACCCTTCCTATAGCATGAGAAGGGATATCCAATTCCTTCCCAATCCAATCCTTAGACCCTTCCGATAGCAGAGATGTGATATCTCAATGCTTATACCAAACCTGAGACCCTTCCTTTAGCATGAGATGTGATATCCAAATGCTTCACATTCCAATCCTGAGACCCTTCCTATAGCATGAGATGTGATATCTCAATGCTTCTAATACAAAACCTGAGATCCTTCCTATAACATGAGATGTGATATCCAAGTCCTTCCCATTCCAATCCTGAGACCCTTCCTATAACATGAGATGTGATATCCAACTCCTTCTACTCCAACCTGAGACCCTTCCTATAGCATGAGATGGGATATCCAACTCCTTCCAAATCCAATCCTGATACCCTTCCAATAGCATGAGATGTGATATCCCAATGCTTCTACAAAACCTGAGACCCATACCATGGCATGAGATGTGATATCAAACTCCCGTCCTATACCATGAGACTTGATATCTCAATGCTTCTAATACCAAACCTGAGACCGGTCCAATAACATGAGATGTGATATCCAAATCCTTCCCCTTCCAAACCTTAGACCCTTCCTTTATCATGAGATGTGATATCCAAGTCCTTCCCATTCCATTCCTGAGACCCTTAATATAGCATGAGATGTGATATCTCAATGCTTCTAATACCAAACCTGAGACCCTTCCTATAACATGAGATGTGATATCCAAATCCTTCCCATTCCAATCCTGAGACCCTTCCGATAGCAGAGATGTGATATCTCAATGCTTATACCAAACCTGAGACCCTTCCGATAGCATGAGATGTGATATCTCAATGCTTCTAATACCAAACCTCAGATCCTTCCAATAACATGAGATGTGATGTCCAAATCCTTCCCCTTCCAAACCTTAGACCCTCCCTTTAGCATGAGATGTGATATCCAACTCCTTCCCATTCCAATCCTGAGACCCTTCTGATGGCATGAGATGTCATATCTCAATGCCTCTAATACCAAACCTGAGATCCTACCTCTAACATGAGATGTGATATCAAACTCCTTCCCATTCCAAACCTGAGACCCTTCAGATAGCATGAGATGTGATATTTCAATGCTTCTAAAACCAAACATGAGAACCATCCTATAACATGAGATGTGAAATCCAAATCATTCCCATTCCAAACCTGAGACCCTTCCTATAGCATGAGATGTTATAATTTAATGCTTCTAAAACCAAACCTGAGAACCATCCTATAACATGTGAAATCCAAATCCTTCCCTTTCCAAACCTGAGACCCTTCCGATAGCATGAGATGTGATATCTCAATGCTTCTAAAACCAAACATGAGAACCATCCTATAACATGAGATGTGAAATCCAAATCCTTCCCTTTCCAAACCTGAGACCCTTCCTATAGCTTGAGATGAAATATCAAACTCCTTCCCATTCCAATCCTGAGATAGCTTGAGATGTGATATCCAACTCCATCCCATTCCAATCCTGAGACCCTTCCGATAGCATGAGATGTGATAGCTCAATGCTTCTAATATCAAAACTGAGACCCTCCCTATAGTATGAGATGTGAATTCTAAGTCCTTACCATTCCTATCCTGAGACCCTTCCGATAGCAGAGATGTGATATCTCAATGCTTATACCAAACCTGATGACCCTTCCTATGGCATTAGATGTGATATCCAACTCCTTCCCATTCCAATCCTGAGTTCCTTCCTATAGCATGAGATGTGATATCTCAATGCTTCTATCAAACCTGATACCCTTCCTTTAGCATGAGAGGTGATATTCAACTCCTGCCCATTCCAATCCTGAGACTCCTCCTATAGCATGAGATGTGATATCTCAATGCTTCTAATACCAGACCTGGGACCGGTCCTATAACATGAGATATGATATCCAAATCCTTCCCCTTCCAAACCTGAGACCCTTCCTATAGCAAGAGATGTGATATCCAATTCCTTCCCATTCCAATCCTGAGACCCTTCCTATAACGAGATGTGATATCCAACTCCTTCCCATTCCAACCTGAGACCCTTCCTGTAGCATGAGAAGGGAGATCCAACTCCTTCCCATTCCAATCCTGAGACCCTTCCTATACCATGAGATGTGATATCTCAATGCTTCTAATACCAAACCTGGGACCCGTCCTATAACATGAGATATGTCCTATAACATGAGATATGATATCCAAATCCTTCCCCTTCCAAACCTGAGACCCTTCCTTTAGCATGAGATGTGATATCCAAATCCTTCCCATTCCAATACTGAAACCCTTCCTATAGCATGAGATGTCATATCTCAATGTTTCTAATAGAAAACCTGAGACCCTTCCTATAGCAAGAGATGTGATATCCAAATCCTTCCCATTTCAATCTTGAGACCCTTCCTATAACATGAGATGTGATATCCAACTCCTACCCATTCCAACCTGAGACCCTTCCTATAGCATGAGAAGGGATATCCAATTCCTTCCCAATCCAATCCTTAGACCCTTCCGATAGCAGAGATGTGATATCTCAATGCTTATACCAAACCTGAGACCCTTCCTTTAGCATGAGATGTGATATCCAAATGCTTCACATTCCAATCCTGAGACCCTTCCTATAGCATGAGATGTGATATCTCAATGCTTCTAATACAAAACCTGAGATCCTTCCTATAACATGAGATGTGATATCCAAGTCCTTCCCATTCCAATCCTGAGACCCTTCCTATAACATGAGATGTGATATCCAACTCCTTCTACTCCAACCTGAGACCCTTCCTATAGCATGAGATGGGATATCCAACTCCTTCCAAATCCAATCCTGATACCCTTCCAATAGCATGAGATGTGATATCCCAATGCTTCTACAAAACCTGAGACCCATACCATGGCATGAGATGTGATATCAAACTCCCGTCCTATACGATGAGACTTGATATCTCAATGCTTCTAATACCAAACCTGAGACCGGTCCAATAACATGAGATGTGATATCCAAATCCTTCCCCTTCCAAACCTTAGACCCTTCCTTTATCATGAGATGTGATATCCAAGTCCTTCCCATTCCATTCCTGAGACCCTTAATATAGCATGAGATGTGATATCTCAATGCTTCTAATACCAAACCTGAGACCCTTCCTATAACATGAGATGTGATATCCAAATCCTTCCCATTCCAATCCTGAGACCCTTCCGATAGCAGAGATGTGATATCTCAATGCTTATACCAAACCTGAGACCCTTCCGATAGCATGAGATGTGATATCTCAATGCTTCTAATACCAAACCTCAGATCCTTCCAATAACATGAGATGTGATGTCCAAATCCTTCCCCTTCCAAACCTTAGACCCTCCCTTTAGCATGAGATGTGATATCCAACTCCTTCCCATTCCAATCCTGAGACCCTTCTGATGGCATGAGATGTCATATCTCAATGCCTCTAATACCAAACCTGAGATCCTACCTCTAACATGAGATGTGATATCAAACTCCTTCCCATTCCAAACCTGAGACCCTTCAGATAGCATGAGATGTGATATTTCAATGCTTCTAAAACCAAACATGAGAACCATCCTATAACATGAGATGTGAAATCCAAATCATTCCCATTCCAAACATGAGGCCCTTCCTATAGCTTGAGATGTGATATCAAACTCCTTCCCATTCAATGTGATATCCAACTCCTTCCCATTCCAATCCTGGGACCCTTCCTATACCATGAGATGTGATAGTTCAATGCTTCTAATACCAAACCTGAGACCCGTCCTAAAACATGAGATGTGAGATCCAAATCCTTCCCCTTCCAGACCTGAGACCTTTCCTTTAGCATGAGATGTGATAACCAACTCCTTCCCATTCCAAACCTGAGACCCTTCCCATAGCATGAGATGTGATATCTCAATGCTTCTAAAACCAAACATGAGAACCATCCTATAACATGAGATGTGAAATCCAAATCCTTCCCTTTCCAAACCTGAGACCCTTCCTATAGTTTGAGATGAAATATCAAACTCCTTCCCATTCCAATCCTGAGATAGCTTGAGATGTGAGATCCAAATCCTTCCCCTTCCAAACCTGAGACCCTTCCTATAGCTTGATATGTGATATCAAACTCCTTCCCATTACAATCCTGAGATAGCTTGAGATGTGATATCCAACTCCATCCCATTCCAATCCTGAGACCCTTCCGATAGCATGAGATGTGATAGCTCAATGCTTCTAATATCAAAACTGAGACCCTCCCTATAGTATGAGATGTGAAATCTACGTCCTTCCCATTCCTATCCTGAGACCCTTCCGATAGCAGAGATGTGATATCTCAATGCTTATACCGAACCTGATGACCCTTCCTTTAGCATGAGATGTGATATTCAACTCCTTCCCATTCCAAACCTGAGACCCTTCCTATAACATGAGACGTGATATCCAACTCCTTCCCATTCCAAACCTGAGACCTTTCCTTTAGCATATGTGATATCCAACTCCTTCCAATTCCAATACTGAGACCCTTCCAATAGCATATGTGATATCTCAATGCTTCTAATATCAAAACTGAGACCCTCCCTATAACATGAGATGTGATATCCAACTCCTTCCCATTCCAATACTGAGACCCTTCCAATAGCATATGTGATATCTCAATGCTTCTAATATGAAAACTGAGACCCTCCCTATAACATGAATTGTGATATCCAAATCCTTCCCATTCCAATCCTGAGACCCTTCCGATAGCAGAGATGTGATATCTCAATGCTTATACCAAACCTAAGACCCTTCCGATAGCATGAGATGTGATATCTCAATGCTTCTAATACCAAACCTGAGATCCTTCCAATAACATGAGATATGATGTCCAAATCCCTCCCCTTCCAAACCTTAGACCATCCCTTTAGCATGAGATTTGATATCCAACTCCTTCCCATTCCAATCCTGAGACCCTTCTGATAGCATGAGATGTGATATCTCAATGCCTCTAATACCAAACCTGAGATCCTACCTCTAACATGAAATGTGATATCCATCTCCTTCCCTTTCCAAACCTGAGACCCTGCCTATAGCATGAGATGTGATATCCAAGTCCTTCCCATTCCAATCCTGAGACCCTTCCTATAGCATGTGATGTGATATCTCAATGCTTATACCAAACCTGAGACCCTTCCTATGGCATGAGATGTCATATACAACTCCTTCCCATTCCAACCCTGAGACCCTTCCTATAGCATGAGATGTGATATCTCAATGCTTATACCAAACCTGAGACCCTTCCTATAGCATGAGATGTGATATCCAACTTCTTCCCATTCCAATCCTGAGACCCTTCCTATAGCATGAGATGTGATATCTCAATGCTTATACCAAACCTGAGACCCTTCCTATAGCTTGAGATGTGATATCCAACTCCTTCCCATTCCAATCCTGAGACCCTTCCTATAGCATGAGATGTGATATCTCAAGGCCTCTAATACCAAACCTGAGATCCTTCCTCTAACATGAAATGTGATATCCAACTCCTTCCCCTTCCAAACCTGAGAGCCTTCCTATAGCATGAGATATGATATCCAAGTCCTTCCCATTCCAATCCTGAGACCCTTCCTATAACATGAAATGTGATATCCAACTCCTTCCCATTCTAACCTGAGACCCTTCCTATAGCATGAGATGGGATATCCAACTCCTTCCAAATCCAATACTGATACCCTTCCGATAGCATGAGATGTGATATCCCAATGCTTCTACCAAACCTGAGACCCATACTATGGCATGAGATGTGATATCAAACTCCTTCCCATTCCAATCCTGAGACGCTTCCTATAGCTTGAGATGTGATATCCAACTCCTTCCCATTCCAATTCTGAGACCCTTCTTATACCATGACACTTGATATCTCAATGCTTCTAATACCAAACCTGAGACCCGTCCTATAACATGAGATGTGATATCCAAATCCATCCCCTTCCAAACCTTAGACCCTTCCTTTATAATGAGATGTGATATCCAACTCCTTCCCATTCCAATCCTGAGACCCTTCCGATATCATGAGATGTGATATCTCAATGCTTATACCAAATCTGAGACCCTTCCTATGGCCTGAGATGTCATATACAACTCCTTCCCATTCCAATCCTGAGACCCTTCCTATAGCATGAGATGTGATATCTCAATGCTCATACCAAATCTGAGACCCTTCCTATAGCATGAGATGGGATATCCAACTCCTTCCCATTCCAATCCTGAGACCCTTCCTATAGCATGAGAAGTGATATCTCCATGCTTATACCAAACCTGAGACCCTTCCTATAGCATAAGATGTGATATCCAAATCCTTCCCTTTCCAATCCTGAGACCCTTCCTATAGCATGAGATGTGATATCTCAATGCTTATACCAAACCTGAGACCCTTCCTATAGCATGAGATGTGATATCCAACTCCTTCCCATTCCAATCCTGAGACCCTTCCTATAGCATGAGATGTGATGTCTCAATGCTTCTAATACCAAACCTGAGATCCTTCCTATAACATGAGATGTGATATCCAACTCCTTCCCATTCCAATCCTGAGACCCTTATGATAGCATGAGATGTGATATCTCAATGCCTCTTATACCAAACCTGAGATCCTTCCGATAGCATGAGATGTGATATCTCAATGCTTCTAATACCAAACCTGAGATCCTTCCTATAATATGAGATGTGATTTCCAAATCCTTCCCCTTCCAAACCTGAGACCCTCCCTTTAGCATGAAATGTGATATCCAACTCCTTCCCATTCCAATCCTGAGACCCTTCTGATAGCATGAGATGTGATATCTCAATGCCTCTAATACCAAACCTGAGATCCTACCTCTAACATGAAATGTGATATCCATCTCATTCCCTTTCCAACCCTGAGACCCTGCCTATAGCATGAGATGTGATATCCAAGTCCTTCCCATTCCAATCGTGAGACCCTTCCTATAGCATGTGATGTGATATCTCAATGCTTATACCAAACCTGAGATCCTTCCTATGGCATGAGATCTCATATACAACTCCTTCCCATTCCAACCCTGAGACCCTTCCTATAGCATGAGATGTGATATCTCAATGCTTATACCAAACCTGAGACCCTTCCTATAGCATGAGATGTGATATCCAACTTCTTCCCATTCCAATCCTGAGACCCTTCCTATAGCATGAGATGTGATATCTCAGTGCTTATACCAAACCTGAGACCCTTCCTATAGCATAAGATGTGATATCCAAATCCTTCCCATTCCAATCCTGAGACCCTTCCTATAGCATGAGATGTGATATCTCAATGCTTATACCAAACCTGAGACCCTTCCTATAGCATGAGATGTGATATCCAACTCCTTCCCATTCCAATCCTGAGACCCTTCCTATAGCATGAGATGTGATGTCTCAATGCTTCTAATACCAAACCTGAGATCCTTCCTATAACATGAGATGTGATATCCAACTCCTTCCCATTCCAATCCTGAGACCCTTATGATAGCATGAGATGTGATATCTCAATGCCTCTTATACCAAACCTGAGATCCTTCCGATAGCATGAGATGTGATATCTCAATGCTTCTAATACCAAACCTGAGATCCTTCCTATAATATGAGATGTGATTTCCAAATCCTTCCCCTTCCAAACCTGAGACCCTCCCTTTAGCATGAAATGTGATATCCAACTCCTTCCCATTCCAATCCTGAGACCCTTCTGATAGCATGAGATGTGATATCTCATTGCCTCTAATACCAAACCTGAGATCCTACCCCTAACATGAAATGTGATATCCATCTCCTTCCCTTTCCAAACCTGAGACCCTGCCTATAGCATGAGATGTGATATCCAAGTCCTTCCCATTCCAATCCTGAGACCCTTCCTATAGCATGTGATGTGATATCCAAGTCCTTCCCATTCCAATCCTGAGACCCTTCCTATAGCATGTGATGTGATATCTCAATGCTTATACCAAACCTGAGACCCTTCCTATGGCATGAGATGTCATATACAACTCCTTCCCATTCCAACCCTGAGACCCTTCCTATAGCATGAGATGTGATATCTCAATGCTTATACCAAACCTGAGACCCTTCCTATAGCTTGAGATGTGATATCCAACTTCTTCCCATTCCAATCCTGAGACCCTTCCTATAGCATGAGATGTGATATCCCAATGCTTCTACCAAACCTGAGACCCATACTATGGCATGAGATGTGATATCAAACTCCTTCCCATTCCAATCCTGAGACGCTTCCTATAGCTTGAGATGTGATATCCAACTCCTTCCCATTCCAATTCTGAGACCCTTCTTATACCATGAGACTTGATATCTCAATGCTTCTAATACCAAACCTGAGACCCGTCCTATAACATGAGATGTGATATCCAAATCCTTCCCCTTCCAAACCTTAGACCCTTCCTTTATAATGAGATGTGATATCCAACTCCTTCCCATTCCAATCCTGAGACCCTTCCTATAGCATGAGATGTGATATCTCAATGCTTCTAATACCAAACCTGAGACCCTTCCTATAACATGAGATGGGATATCCAACTCCTTCCCATTCCAATCCTGAGACCCTTCCGATAGCAGAGATGTGATATCTCAATGCTTATACCAAACCTGAGACCCTTCCTAAGGCTTGAGATGTCATATACAACTCCTTCCCATTCCAATCCTGAGACCCTTCCTATAGCATGAGATGTGATATCTCAATGCTTATACCAAATCTGAGACCCTTCCTATAGCATGAGATGTGATATCCAAATCCTTCCCATTCCAATCCTGAGACCCTTCCTATAGCATGAGATGTGATATCTCAATGCTTATAACAAACCTGAGAGCCTACCTATAGCATGAGATGTGATATCCAAGTCCATCCCATTCCAATCCTTAGACCCTTCCTACAGCATGCGATGTGATATCTCAATGATTCTAATACCAAACCAGAGACCCGTCCTTTAACATGAGATGGGATATCCAACTCCTTCCCATTCCAATCCTGAGCCACTCCTGATAGCAGAGATGTGATATCTCAATGCTTATACCAAACCTGAGACCCTTCCTATAACATGAGATGTGATATCCAACTCCTTCCCGTTCCAAACCTGAGACACTTCCTATAGCATATGTGATATCCAACTCCTTCCCATTCCAAACATGAGACCCTTACTATAGCAAGAATGTAATATCCAACTCCTACCCATTCCAATCCTGAGACCATTCCTATAGCATGAGATGTGATATATCAATGCTTCTAATACCAAACCTGAGATCCTTCCTATGACATGAGATGTGATATCCAAATCCTTCCCATTCCAATCCTGAGACCCTTCCTATAGCAAGAGATGTGATATCCAAATCCTTCCCATTCCAATCCTGAGACCCTTCCTATAACATGAGATGTGATATTCAACTCCTTCCCATTCCAACCTGAGACACTTCCTATAGCATGGGAAGGGATATCCAACTCCTTCCCAATCCAATCCTGAGAACCTTCCGATAGCAGAGATGTGATATCTCAATGCTTATACCAAACCTGAGACGCATCCTATGGCATGAGATGTGATATCCAACTCCTTGCCATTCAAATCCTGAGACCCTTCCTATAGCATGAGATGTGATATCTCAATGCTTCTACCAAACCTGAGACCCTTCCTTTAGCATGAGATGTGATATCCAAATCCTTCACATTCCAATCCTGAGACCCTTCCTATAGCATGAGATGTGATATCTCAATGCTTCTAATACCAAACCTGAGATCCTTCCTATAACATGAGATGTGATATCCAATTCCTTCCCATTCCAAACCTGAGACCCTTCCTATTGGATGAGATGTGATATCCAACTCCTTCCCATTCCAACCCTGAGACCCTTCCTATACCATGAGATGTGATATCTCAATGCTTCTAATACCAAACCTGGGAACCGTCCTATAACATGAGATGTGATATCTCAATGTTTCTAATAAAAAACCTGAGACCCTTCCTATAACATGAGATGTGATATCCAATTCCTTCCCATTCCAAACCTGAGACCCTTCCTATTGGATGAGATGTGATATCCATATCCTTCCCCTTCCAAACCTGAGACCCTTCCTTTAGCATGAGATGTGATATCCAAATACTTCCAATTCCAATCCTAAAACCCTTCCTATAGCATGAGATGTGATATCTCAATGTTTCTAATAAAAAACCTGAGACCCTTCCTATAGCAAGAGATGTGATATCCAAATCCTTCCCATTCAAATCCTGAGACCCTTCCTGTATATAACATGAGATGTGATATCCAACTCCTTCCCATTCCAACCTGAGACCCTTCCTATAGCATGAGATGTGATATCCAACTCCTTACCATTCAAATTCTGAGACCCTCCCTATAACAAGAGATGTCATATCCAACTCCTTCCCATTCCAAACCTGAGACCCTTCCTATAACAGGAGATCTGATATCCAACTCCTTCCCATTCCAAACCTGAGACCCTTCCGATAGCATGAGATGTGATATCTCAATGCTTCAAAAACCAAACATGAGAACCATCCTATAACATGAGATGTGATATCCAACTCCTTCCCATTCCAATCCTGAGACACATCCTATAGCATGAGATGTGATATCACAATGCTTCTAATACCAAACCTGAGACCCGTCCTATAACATGAGATGTGATATCCAAATCCTTCCCCTTCCAAACCTGAGACCCTTCCTTGAGCATGAGATGTGATATATAGCTCCTCCCATTCCAATCCTGAGACCCTTCCTATAGCATGAGATGTGATATCTCAATGCTTCTAATACCAAACCTGAGATCCTTCCTATAACATGAGATGTGATATCCAACTCCTTCCCATTCCAATCCCGAGACCCTTCCTATAGCATGAGATGTGATATCTCAATGCTTCTAATACCAAACCTAAGGTCCTTCCTATAACATGAGATGTGATATCCAAATCCTTCCCATTCCAAACCTGAGACCCTCCCTTTAGCATGAGATGTGATATCCAACTCCTTCCCATTCCAATCCTGATACCCTTCTGATAGCATGAGATCTGATATCTCAATGCCTCTAATACCAAACCTGAGATCCTACCTCTAACATGAAATGTGATATCCAACTCCTTCCTTTTCCAAACCTGAGACCCTTCCTACAGCATGAGATGTGATATCCAAGTCCTTCCCATTCCAATCCTGAGACCCTTCCTATAACATGAGATGTGATATCCAACTCCTTCTATTCCAACCTGAGACCCTTCCTATAGCATGAGATGGGATATCCAACTCCTTCCAAATCCAATCCTGATACCCTTCCGATAGCATGAGATGTGATATACCAATGCTTCTACAAAACCTGAGACCCATACCATGGCATGAGATGTGATGTCAAACTCCCGTCCTATACCATGAGACTTGATATCTCAATGCTTCTAATACCAAACCTGAGACCGGTCCAATAACATGAGATGTGATATCCAAATCCTTCCCCTTCCAAACCTTAGACCCTTCCTTTATCATGAGATGTGATATCCAAGTCCTTCCCATTCCATTCCTGAGACCCTTCCTATAGCATGAGATGTGATATCTCAATGCTTCAAAAACCAAACATGAAAACCATCCTATAACATGAGATGTGAAATCCAAATCCTTCCCTTCCCAAACCTGAGACTCTTCCTATAGCATGAGATGTGATATCTCAATGCTTCTACCAAACCTGAAACCCTTCCTATAGCATGAGATGTGATATCCAACTCCTTCCCATTCCAATCCTGAGACACATCCTATAGCATGAGATGTGATATCACAATGCTTCTAATACCAAACCTGAGACCCGTCCTATAACATGAGATGTGATATCCAAATCCTTCCCCTTCCAAACCTGAGACCCTTCCTTGAGCATGAGATGTGATATATAGCTCCTCCCATTCCAATCCTGAGACCCTTCCTATAGCATGAGATGTGATATCTCAATGCTTCTAATACCAAACCTGAGATCCTTCCTATAACATGAGATGTGATATCCAACTCCTTCCCATTCCAATCCCGAGACCCTTCCTATAGCATGAGATGTGATATCTCAATGCTTCTAATACCAAACCTAAGGTCCTTCCTATAACATGAGATGTGATATCCAAATCCTTCCCATTCCAAACCTGAGACCCTCCCTTTAGCATGAGATGTGATATCCAACTCCTTCCCATTCCAATCCTGATACCCTTCTGATAGCATGAGATCTGATATCTCAATGCCTCTAATACCAAACCTGAGATCCTACCTCTAACATGAAATGTGATATCCAACTCCTTCCTTTTCCAAACCTGAGACCCTTCCTACAGCATGAGATGTGATATCCAAGTCCTTCCCATTCCAATCCTGAGACCCTTCCTATAACATGAGATGTGATATCCAACTCCTTCTATTCCAACCTGAGACCCTTCCTATAGCATGAGATGGGATATCCAACTCCTTCCAAATCCAATCCTGATACCCTTCCGATAGCATGAGATGTGATATACCAATGCTTCTACAAAACCTGAGACCCATACCATGGCATGAGATGTGATATCAAACTCCCGTCCTATACCATGAGACTTGATATCTCAATGCTTCTAATACCAAACCTGAGACCGGTCCAATAACATGAGATGTGATATCCAAATCCTTCCCCTTCCAAACCTTAGACCCTTCCTTTATCATGAGATGTGATATCCAAGTCCTTCCCATTCCATTCCTGAGACCCTTCCTATAGCATGAGATGTGATATCTCAATGCTTCTAATACCAAACCTGAGACCCTTCCTATTACATGAGATGTGATATCCAAGTCCTTCCCCTTCCAATCCTGAGACCCTTCCTATAGCATGAGATGTGATATCTCAATGCTTCTAATACCAAACCTGAGACCCTTCCTATAACATGAATTATGATATCCAAATCCTTCCCATTCCAATCCTGAGACCCTTCCGATAGCAGAGATGTGATATCTCAATGCTTATACCAAACCTAAGACCCTTCCGATAGCATGAGATGTGATATCTCAATGCTTCTAATACCAAACCTGAGATCCTTCCAATAACATGAGATGTGATATCCAACTCCTTCCCATTCCAATCCCGAGACCCTTCCTATAGCATGAGATGTGATATCTCAATGCTTCTAATACCAAACCTAAGGTCCTTCCTATAACATGAGATGTGATATCCAACTCCTTCCCATTCCAATCCTGAGACCCTTCTGATGGCATGAGATGTGATATCTCAATGCCTCTAAAACCAAACCTGAGATCCTACCTCTAACATGAAATGTGATATCCAACTCCTTCCGCTTCCAACCCTGAGAGCCTTCCTATAGAATGAGATGTGATATCCAAGTCCTTCCCATTCCAATCCTGAGACCCTTCCTATAACATGAGATGTGATATCCAACTCCTTCCCATTCCAATCATGAGACCCTTCCTATAGCTTGAGATGTGATATCCAACTCCTTCTCATTCCAATTCTGAGACCCGTCCTATACCATGAGACTTGATATCTCAATGCTTCAAATACCAAACCTGAGACCGGTCCTATAACATGAGATGTGATACCCAAATCCGTCCCCTTCCAAACCTTAGACCCTTCCTATAGCATGAGATGTGATATCTCATTGCTTCTAATACCAAACCTGAGACCCTTCCTATAACGAGATGGGATATCCAACTCCTTCCCATTCCAATCCTGAGACCCTTCAGATAGCAGAGATGTGATATCCAACTCCTTCCCATTCCAAACCTGAGACCCTTCCTATAGCATGAGATGTTATAATTTAATGCTTCTAAAACCAAACCTGAGAACCATCCTATAACATGTGAAATCCAAATCCTTCCCTTTCCAAACCTGAGACCCTTCCGATAGCATGAGATGTGATATCTCAATGCTTCTAAAACCAAACATGAGAACCATCCTATAACATGAGATGTGAAATCCAAATCCTTCCCTTTCCAAACCTGAGACCCTTCCTATAGCTTGAGATGAAATATCAAACTCCTTCCCATTCCAATCCTGAGATAGCTTGAGATGTGATATCCAACTCCATCCCATTCCAATCCTGAGACCCTTCCGATAGCATGAGATGTGATAGCTCAATGCTTCTAATATCAAAACTGAGACCCTCCCTATAGTATGAGATGTGAATTCTAAGTCCTTACCATTCCTATCCTGAGACCCTTCCGATAGCAGAGATGTGATATCTCAATGCTTATACCAAACCTGATGACCCTTCCTATGGCATTAGATGTGATATCCAACTCCTTCCCATTCCAATCCTGAGTTCCTTCCTATAGCATGAGATGTGATATCTCAATGCTTCTATCAAACCTGATACCCTTCCTTTAGCATGAGAGGTGATATTCAACTCCTGCCCATTCCAATCCTGAGACTCCTCCTATAGCATGAGATGTGATATCTCAATGCTTCTAATACCAGACCTGGGACCGGTCCTATAACATGAGATATGATATCCAAATCCTTCCCCTTCCAAACCTGAGACCCTTCCTATAGCAAGAGATGTGATATCCAATTCCTTCCCATTCCAATCCTGAGACCCTTCCTATAACGAGATGTGATATCCAACTCCTTCCCATTCCAACCTGAGACCCTTCCTGTAGCATGAGAAGGGAGATCCAACTCCTTCCCATTCCAATCCTGAGACCCTTCCTATACCATGAGATGTGATATCTCAATGCTTCTAATACCAAACCTGGGACCCGTCCTATAACATGAGATATGTCCTATAACATGAGATATGATATCCAAATCCTTCCCCTTCCAAACCTGAGACCCTTCCTTTAGCATGAGATGTGATATCCAAATCCTTCCCATTCCAATACTGAAACCCTTCCTATAGCATGAGATGTCATATCTCAATGTTTCTAATAGAAAACCTGAGACCCTTCCTATAGCAAGAGATGTGATATCCAAATCCTTCCCATTTCAATCTTGAGACCCTTCCTATAACATGAGATGTGATATCCAACTCCTACCCATTCCAACCTGAGACCCTTCCTATAGCATGAGAAGGGATATCCAATTCCTTCCCAATCCAATCCTTAGACCCTTCCGATAGCAGAGATGTGATATCTCAATGCTTATACCAAACCTGAGACCCTTCCTTTAGCATGAGATGTGATATCCAAATGCTTCACATTCCAATCCTGAGACCCTTCCTATAGCATGAGATGTGATATCTCAATGCTTCTAATACAAAACCTGAGATCCTTCCTATAACATGAGATGTGATATCCAAGTCCTTCCCATTCCAATCCTGAGACCCTTCCTATAACATGAGATGTGATATCCAACTCCTTCTACTCCAACCTGAGACCCTTCCTATAGCATGAGATGGGATATCCAACTCCTTCCAAATCCAATCCTGATACCCTTCCAATAGCATGAGATGTGATATCTCAATGCTTCTAATACCAAACCTGAGACCGGTCCAATAACATGAGATGTGATATCCAAATCCTTCCCCTTCCAAACCTTAGACCCTTCCTTTATCATGAGATGTGATATCCAAGTCCTTCCCATTCCATTCCTGAGACCCTTAATATAGCATGAGATGTGATATCTCAATGCTTCTAATACCAAACCTGAGACCCTTCCTATAACATGAGATGTGATATCCAAATCCTTCCCATTCCAATCCTGAGACCCTTCCGATAGCAGAGATGTGATATCTCAATGCTTATACCAAACCTGAGACCCTTCCGATAGCATGAGATGTGATATCTCAATGCTTCTAATACCAAACCTCAGATCCTTCCAATAACATGAGATGTGATGTCCAAATCCTTCCCCTTCCAAACCTTAGACCCTCCCTTTAGCATGAGATGTGATATCCAACTCCTTCCCATTCCAATCCTGAGACCCTTCTGATGGCATGAGATGTCATATCTCAATGCCTCTAATACCAAACCTGAGATCCTACCTCTAACATGAGATGTGATATCAAACTCCTTCCCATTCCAAACCTGAGACCCTTCAGATAGCATGAGATGTGATATTTCAATGCTTCTAAAACCAAACATGAGAACCATCCTATAACATGAGATGTGAAATCCAAATCATTCCCATTCCAAACATGAGGCCCTTCCTATAGCTTGAGATGTGATATCAAACTCCTTCCCATTCAATGTGATATCCAACTCCTTCCCATTCCAATCCTGGGACCCTTCCTATACCATGAGATGTGATAGTTCAATGCTTCTAATACCAAACCTGAGACCCGTCCTAAAACATGAGATGTGAGATCCAAATCCTTCCCCTTCCAGACCTGAGACCTTTCCTTTAGCATGAGATGTGATAACCAACTCCTTCCCATTCCAAACCTGAGACCCTTCCCATAGCATGAGATGTGATATCTCAATGCTTCTAAAACCAAACATGAGAACCATCCTATAACATGAGATGTGAAATCCAAATCCTTCCCTTTCCAAACCTGAGACCCTTCCTATAGTTTGAGATGAAATATCAAACTCCTTCCCATTCCAATCCTGAGATAGCTTGAGATGTGAGATCCAAATCCTTCCCCTTCCAAACCTGAGACCCTTCCTATAGCTTGATATGTGATATCAAACTCCTTCCCATTACAATCCTGAGATAGCTTGAGATGTGATATCCAACTCCATCCCATTCCAATCCTGAGACCCTTCCGATAGCATGAGATGTGATAGCTCAATGCTTCTAATATCAAAACTGAGACCCTCCCTATAGTATGAGATGTGAAATCTACGTCCTTCCCATTCCTATCCTGAGACCCTTCCGATAGCAGAGATGTGATATCTCAATGCTTATACCGAACCTGATGACCCTTCCTTTAGCATGAGATGTGATATTCAACTCCTTCCCATTCCAAACCTGAGACCCTTCCTATAACATGAGACGTGATATCCAACTCCTTCCCATTCCAAACCTGAGACCTTTCCTTTAGCATATGTGATATCCAACTCCTTCCAATTCCAATACTGAGACCCTTCCAATAGCATATGTGATATCTCAATGCTTCTAATATCAAAACTGAGACCCTCCCTATAACATGAGATGTGATATCCAACTCCTTCCCATTCCAATACTGAGACCCTTCCAATAGCATATGTGATATCTCAATGCTTCTAATATGAAAACTGAGACCCTCCCTATAACATGAATTGTGATATCCAAATCCTTCCCATTCCAATCCTGAGACCCTTCCGATAGCAGAGATGTGATATCTCAATGCTTATACCAAACCTAAGACCCTTCCGATAGCATGAGATGTGATATCTCAATGCTTCTAATACCAAACCTGAGATCCTTCCAATAACATGAGATATGATGTCCAAATCCCTCCCCTTCCAAACCTTAGACCATCCCTTTAGCATGAGATTTGATATCCAACTCCTTCCCATTCCAATCCTGAGACCCTTCTGATAGCATGAGATGTGATATCTCAATGCCTCTAATACCAAACCTGAGATCCTACCTCTAACATGAAATGTGATATCCATCTCCTTCCCTTTCCAAACCTGAGACCCTGCCTATAGCATGAGATGTGATATCCAAGTCCTTCCCATTCCAATCCTGAGACCCTTCCTATAGCATGTGATGTGATATCTCAATGCTTATACCAAACCTGAGACCCTTCCTATGGCATGAGATGTCATATACAACTCCTTCCCATTCCAACCCTGAGACCCTTCCTATAGCATGAGATGTGATATCTCAATGCTTATACCAAACCTGAGACCCTTCCTATAGCATGAGATGTGATATCCAACTTCTTCCCATTCCAATCCTGAGACCCTTCCTATAGCATGAGATGTGATATCTCAATGCTTATACCAAACCTGAGACCCTTCCTATAGCTTGAGATGTGATATCCAACTCCTTCCCATTCCAATCCTGAGACCCTTCCTATAGCATGAGATGTGATATCTCAAGGCCTCTAATACCAAACCTGAGATCCTTCCTCTAACATGAAATGTGATATCCAACTCCTTCCCCTTCCAAACCTGAGAGCCTTCCTATAGCATGAGATATGATATCCAAGTCCTTCCCATTCCAATCCTGAGACCCTTCCTATAACATGAAATGTGATATCCAACTCCTTCCCATTCTAACCTGAGACCCTTCCTATAGCATGAGATGGGATATCCAACTCCTTCCAAATCCAATACTGATACCCTTCCGATAGCATGAGATGTGATATCCCAATGCTTCTACCAAACCTGAGACCCATACTATGGCATGAGATGTGATATCAAACTCCTTCCCATTCCAATCCTGAGACGCTTCCTATAGCTTGAGATGTGATATCCAACTCCTTCCCATTCCAATTCTGAGACCCTTCTTATACCATGACACTTGATATCTCAATGCTTCTAATACCAAACCTGAGACCCGTCCTATAACATGAGATGTGATATCCAAATCCATCCCCTTCCAAACCTTAGACCCTTCCTTTATAATGAGATGTGATATCCAACTCCTTCCCATTCCAATCCTGAGACCCTTCCGATATCATGAGATGTGATATCTCAATGCTTATACCAAATCTGAGACCCTTCCTATGGCCTGAGATGTCATATACAACTCCTTCCCATTCCAATCCTGAGACCCTTCCTATAGCATGAGATGTGATATCTCAATGCTCATACCAAATCTGAGACCCTTCCTATAGCATGAGATGGGATATCCAACTCCTTCCCATTCCAATCCTGAGACCCTTCCTATAGCATGAGAAGTGATATCTCCATGCTTATACCAAACCTGAGACCCTTCCTATAGCATAAGATGTGATATCCAAATCCTTCCCTTTCCAATCCTGAGACCCTTCCTATAGCATGAGATGTGATATCTCAATGCTTATACCAAACCTGAGACCCTTCCTATAGCATGAGATGTGATATCCAACTCCTTCCCATTCCAATCCTGAGACCCTTCCTATAGCATGAGATGTGATGTCTCAATGCTTCTAATACCAAACCTGAGATCCTTCCTATAACATGAGATGTGATATCCAACTCCTTCCCATTCCAATCCTGAGACCCTTATGATAGCATGAGATGTGATATCTCAATGCCTCTTATACCAAACCTGAGATCCTTCCGATAGCATGAGATGTGATATCTCAATGCTTCTAATACCAAACCTGAGATCCTTCCTATAATATGAGATGTGATTTCCAAATCCTTCCCCTTCCAAACCTGAGACCCTCCCTTTAGCATGAAATGTGATATCCAACTCCTTCCCATTCCAATCCTGAGACCCTTCTGATAGCATGAGATGTGATATCTCAATGCCTCTAATACCAAACCTGAGATCCTACCTCTAACATGAAATGTGATATCCATCTCATTCCCTTTCCAACCCTGAGACCCTGCCTATAGCATGAGATGTGATATCCAAGTCCTTCCCATTCCAATCGTGAGACCCTTCCTATAGCATGTGATGTGATATCTCAATGCTTATACCAAACCTGAGATCCTTCCTATGGCATGAGATCTCATATACAACTCCTTCCCATTCCAACCCTGAGACCCTTCCTATAGCATGAGATGTGATATCTCAATGCTTATACCAAACCTGAGACCCTTCCTATAGCATGAGATGTGATATCCAACTTCTTCCCATTCCAATCCTGAGACCCTTCCTATAGCATGAGATGTGATATCTCAGTGCTTATACCAAACCTGAGACCCTTCCTATAGCATAAGATGTGATATCCAAATCCTTCCCATTCCAATCCTGAGACCCTTCCTATAGCATGAGATGTGATATCTCAATGCTTATACCAAACCTGAGACCCTTCCTATAGCATGAGATGTGATATCCAACTCCTTCCCATTCCAATCCTGAGACCCTTCCTATAGCATGAGATGTGATGTCTCAATGCTTCTAATACCAAACCTGAGATCCTTCCTATAACATGAGATGTGATATCCAACTCCTTCCCATTCCAATCCTGAGACCCTTATGATAGCATGAGATGTGATATCTCAATGCCTCTTATACCAAACCTGAGATCCTTCCGATAGCATGAGATGTGATATCTCAATGCTTCTAATACCAAACCTGAGATCCTTCCTATAATATGAGATGTGATTTCCAAATCCTTCCCCTTCCAAACCTGAGACCCTCCCTTTAGCATGAAATGTGATATCCAACTCCTTCCCATTCCAATCCTGAGACCCTTCTGATAGCATGAGATGTGATATCTCATTGCCTCTAATACCAAACCTGAGATCCTACCTCTAACATGAAATGTGATATCCATCTCCTTCCCTTTCCAAACCTGAGACCCTGCCTATAGCATGAGATGTGATATCCAAGTCCTTCCCATTCCAATCCTGAGACCCTTCCTATAGCATGTGATGTGATATCCAAGTCCTTCCCATTCCAATCCTGAGACCCTTCCTATAGCATGTGATGTGATATCTCAATGCTTATACCAAACCTGAGACCCTTCCTATGGCATGAGATGTCATATACAACTCCTTCCCATTCCAACCCTGAGACCCTTCCTATAGCATGAGATGTGATATCTCAATGCTTATACCAAACCTGAGACCCTTCCTATAGCTTGAGATGTGATATCCAACTTCTTCCCATTCCAATCCTGAGACCCTTCCTATAGCATGAGATGTGATATCCCAATGCTTCTACCAAACCTGAGACCCATACTATGGCATGAGATGTGATATCAAACTCCTTCCCATTCCAATCCTGAGACGCTTCCTATAGCTTGAGATGTGATATCCAACTCCTTCCCATTCCAATTCTGAGACCCTTCTTATACCATGAGACTTGATATCTCAATGCTTCTAATACCAAACCTGAGACCCGTCCTATAACATGAGATGTGATATCCAAATCCTTCCCCTTCCAAACCTTAGACCCTTCCTTTATAATGAGATGTGATATCCAACTCCTTCCCATTCCAATCCTGAGACCCTTCCTATAGCATGAGATGTGATATCTCAATGCTTCTAATACCAAACCTGAGACCCTTCCTATAACATGAGATGGGATATCCAACTCCTTCCCATTCCAATCCTGAGACCCTTCCGATAGCAGAGATGTGATATCTCAATGCTTATACCAAACCTGAGACCCTTCCTAAGGCTTGAGATGTCATATACAACTCCTTCCCATTCCAATCCTGAGACCCTTCCTATAGCATGAGATGTGATATCTCAATGCTTATACCAAATCTGAGACCCTTCCTATAGCATGAGATGTGATATCCAAATCCTTCCCATTCCAATCCTGAGACCCTTCCTATAGCATGAGATGTGATATCTCAATGCTTATAACAAACCTGAGAGCCTACCTATAGCATGAGATGTGATATCCAAGTCCATCCCATTCCAATCCTTAGACCCTTCCTACAGCATGCGATGTGATATCTCAATGATTCTAATACCAAACCAGAGACCCGTCCTTTAACATGAGATGGGATATCCAACTCCTTCCCATTCCAATCCTGAGCCACTCCTGATAGCAGAGATGTGATATCTCAATGCTTATACCAAACCTGAGACCCTTCCTATAACATGAGATGTGATATCCAACTCCTTCCCGTTCCAAACCTGAGACACTTCCTATAGCATATGTGATATCCAACTCCTTCCCATTCCAAACATGAGACCCTTACTATAGCAAGAATGTAATATCCAACTCCTACCCATTCCAATCCTGAGACCATTCCTATAGCATGAGATGTGATATATCAATGCTTCTAATACCAAACCTGAGATCCTTCCTATGACATGAGATGTGATATCCAAATCCTTCCCATTCCAATCCTGAGACCCTTCCTATAGCAAGAGATGTGATATCCAAATCCTTCCCATTCCAATCCTGAGACCCTTCCTATAACATGAGATGTGATATTCAACTCCTTCCCATTCCAACCTGAGACACTTCCTATAGCATGGGAAGGGATATCCAACTCCTTCCCAATCCAATCCTGAGAACCTTCCGATAGCAGAGATGTGATATCTCAATGCTTATACCAAACCTGAGACGCATCCTATGGCATGAGATGTGATATCCAACTCCTTGCCATTCAAATCCTGAGACCCTTCCTATAGCATGAGATGTGATATCTCAATGCTTCTACCAAACCTGAGACCCTTCCTTTAGCATGAGATGTGATATCCAAATCCTTCACATTCCAATCCTGAGACCCTTCCTATAGCATGAGATGTGATATCTCAATGCTTCTAATACCAAACCTGAGATCCTTCCTATAACATGAGATGTGATATCCAATTCCTTCCCATTCCAAACCTGAGACCCTTCCTATTGGATGAGATGTGATATCCAACTCCTTCCCATTCCAACCCTGAGACCCTTCCTATACCATGAGATGTGATATCTCAATGCTTCTAATACCAAACCTGGGAACCGTCCTATAACATGAGATGTGATATCTCAATGTTTCTAATAAAAAACCTGAGACCCTTCCTATAACATGAGATGTGATATCCAATTCCTTCCCATTCCAAACCTGAGACCCTTCCTATTGGATGAGATGTGATATCCATATCCTTCCCCTTCCAAACCTGAGACCCTTCCTTTAGCATGAGATGTGATATCCAAATACTTCCAATTCCAATCCTAAAACCCTTCCTATAGCATGAGATGTGATATCTCAATGTTTCTAATAAAAAACCTGAGACCCTTCCTATAGCAAGAGATGTGATATCCAAATCCTTCCCATTCAAATCCTGAGACCCTTCCTGTATATAACATGAGATGTGATATCCAACTCCTTCCCATTCCAACCTGAGACCCTTCCTATAGCATGAGATGTGATATCCAACTCCTTACCATTCAAATTCTGAGACCCTCCCTATAACAAGAGATGTCATATCCAACTCCTTCCCATTCCAAACCTGAGACCCTTCCTATAACAGGAGATCTGATATCCAACTCCTTCCCATTCCAAACCTGAGACCCTTCCGATAGCATGAGATGTGATATCTCAATGCTTCAAAAACCAAACATGAGAACCATCCTATAACATGAGATGTGATATCCAACTCCTTCCCATTCCAATCCTGAGACACATCCTATAGCATGAGATGTGATATCACAATGCTTCTAATACCAAACCTGAGACCCGTCCTATAACATGAGATGTGATATCCAAATCCTTCCCCTTCCAAACCTGAGACCCTTCCTTGAGCATGTGATGTGATATATAGCTCCTCCCATTCCAATCCTGAGACCCTTCCTATAGCATGAGATGTGATATCTCAATGCTTCTAATACCAAACCTGAGATCCTTCCTATAACATGAGATGTGATATCCAACTCCTTCCCATTCCAATCCCGAGACCCTTCCTATAGCATGAGATGTGATATCTCAATGCTTCTAATACCAAACCTAAGGTCCTTCCTATAACATGAGATGTGATATCCAAATCCTTCCCATTCCAAACCTGAGACCCTCCCTTTAGCATGAGATGTGATATCCAACTCCTTCCCATTCCAATCCTGATACCCTTCTGATAGCATGAGATCTGATATCTCAATGCCTCTAATACCAAACCTGAGATCCTACCTCTAACATGAAATGTGATATCCAACTCCTTCCTTTTCCAAACCTGAGACCCTTCCTACAGCATGAGATGTGATATCCAAGTCCTTCCCATTCCAATCCTGAGACCCTTCCTATAACATGAGATGTGATATCCAACTCCTTCTATTCCAACCTGAGACCCTTCCTATAGCATGAGATGGGATATCCAACTCCTTCCAAATCCAATCCTGATACCCTTCCGATAGCATGAGATGTGATATACCAATGCTTCTACAAAACCTGAGACCCATACCATGGCATGAGATGTGATGTCAAACTCCCGTCCTATACCATGAGACTTGATATCTCAATGCTTCTAATACCAAACCTGAGACCGGTCCAATAACATGAGATGTGATATCCAAATCCTTCCCCTTCCAAACCTTAGACCCTTCCTTTATCATGAGATGTGATATCCAAGTCCTTCCCATTCCATTCCTGAGACCCTTCCTATAGCATGAGATGTGATATCTCAATGCTTCAAAAACCAAACATGAAAACCATCCTATAACATGAGATGTGAAATCCAAATCCTTCCCTTCCCAAACCTGAGACTCTTCCTATAGCATGAGATGTGATATCTCAATGCTTCTACCAAACCTGAAACCCTTCCTATAGCATGAGATGTGATATCCAACTCCTTCCCATTCCAATCCTGAGACACATCCTATAGCATGAGATGTGATATCACAATGCTTCTAATACCAAACCTGAGACCCGTCCTATAACATGAGATGTGATATCCAAATCCTTCCCCTTCCAAACCTGAGACCCTTCCTTGAGCATGAGATGTGATATATAGCTCCTCCCATTCCAATCCTGAGACCCTTCCTATAGCATGAGATGTGATATCTCAATGCTTCTAATACCAAACCTGAGATCCTTCCTATAACATGAGATGTGATATCCAACTCCTTCCCATTCCAATCCCGAGACCCTTCCTATAGCATGAGATGTGATATCTCAATGCTTCTAATACCAAACCTAAGGTCCTTCCTATAACATGAGATGTGATATCCAAATCCTTCCCATTCCAAACCTGAGACCCTCCCTTTAGCATGAGATGTGATATCCAACTCCTTCCCATTCCAATCCTGATACCCTTCTGATAGCATGAGATCTGATATCTCAATGCCTCTAATACCAAACCTGAGATCCTACCTCTAACATGAAATGTGATATCCAACTCCTTCCTTTTCCAAACCTGAGACCCTTCCTACAGCATGAGATGTGATATCCAAGTCCTTCCCATTCCAATCCTGAGACCCTTCCTATAACATGAGATGTGATATCCAACTCCTTCTATTCCAACCTGAGACCCTTCCTATAGCATGAGATGGGATATCCAACTCCTTCCAAATCCAATCCTGATACCCTTCCGATAGCATGAGATGTGATATACCAATGCTTCTACAAAACCTGAGACCCATACCATGGCATGAGATGTGATATCAAACTCCCGTCCTATACCATGAGACTTGATATCTCAATGCTTCTAATACCAAACCTGAGACCGGTCCAATAACATGAGATGTGATATCCAAATCCTTCCCCTTCCAAACCTTAGACCCTTCCTTTATCATGAGATGTGATATCCAAGTCCTTCCCATTCCATTCCTGAGACCCTTCCTATAGCATGAGATGTGATATCTCAATGCTTCTAATACCAAACCTGAGACCCTTCCTATTACATGAGATGTGATATCCAAGTCCTTCCCCTTCCAATCCTGAGACCCTTCCTATAGCATGAGATGTGATATCTCAATGCTTCTAATACCAAACCTGAGACCCTTCCTATAACATGAATTATGATATCCAAATCCTTCCCATTCCAATCCTGAGACCCTTCCGATAGCAGAGATGTGATATCTCAATGCTTATACCAAACCTAAGACCCTTCCGATAGCATGAGATGTGATATCTCAATGCTTCTAATACCAAACCTGAGATCCTTCCAATAACATGAGATGTGATATCCAACTCCTTCCCATTCCAATCCCGAGACCCTTCCTATAGCATGAGATGTGATATCTCAATGCTTCTAATACCAAACCTAAGGTCCTTCCTATAACATGAGATGTGATATCCAACTCCTTCCCATTCCAATCCTGAGACCCTTCTGATGGCATGAGATGTGATATCTCAATGCCTCTAAAACCAAACCTGAGATCCTACCTCTAACATGAAATGTGATATCCAACTCCTTCCGCTTCCAACCCTGAGAGCCTTCCTATAGAATGAGATGTGATATCCAAGTCCTTCCCATTCCAATCCTGAGACCCTTCCTATAACATGAGATGTGATATCCAACTCCTTCCCATTCCAATCATGAGACCCTTCCTATAGCTTGAGATGTGATATCCAACTCCTTCTCATTCCAATTCTGAGACCCGTCCTATACCATGAGACTTGATATCTCAATGCTTCAAATACCAAACCTGAGACCGGTCCTATAACATGAGATGTGATACCCAAATCCGTCCCCTTCCAAACCTTAGACCCTTCCTATAGCATGAGATGTGATATCTCATTGCTTCTAATACCAAACCTGAGACCCTTCCTATAACGAGATGGGATATCCAACTCCTTCCCATTCCAATCCTGAGACCCTTCAGATAGCAGAGATGTGATATCCAACTCCTTCCCATTCCAAACCTGAGACCCTTCCTATAGCATGAGATGTTATAATTTAATGCTTCTAAAACCAAACCTGAGAACCATCCTATAACATGTGAAATCCAAATCCTTCCCTTTCCAAACCTGAGACCCTTCCGATAGCATGAGATGTGATATCTCAATGCTTCTAAAACCAAACATGAGAACCATCCTATAACATGAGATGTGAAATCCAAATCCTTCCCTTTCCAAACCTGAGACCCTTCCTATAGCTTGAGATGAAATATCAAACTCCTTCCCATTCCAATCCTGAGATAGCTTGAGATGTGATATCCAACTCCATCCCATTCCAATCCTGAGACCCTTCCGATAGCATGAGATGTGATAGCTCAATGCTTCTAATATCAAAACTGAGACCCTCCCTATAGTATGAGATGTGAATTCTAAGTCCTTACCATTCCTATCCTGAGACCCTTCCGATAGCAGAGATGTGATATCTCAATGCTTATACCAAACCTGATGACCCTTCCTATGGCATTAGATGTGACATCCAACTCCTTCCCATTCCAATCCTGAGTTCCTTCCTATAGCATGAGATGTGATATCTCAATGCTTCTATCAAACCTGATACCCTTCCTTTAGCATGAGAGGTGATATTCAACTCCTGCCCATTCCAATCCTGAGACCCTTCCTATATCATGAGACGTGATATCCAACTCCTTCCCATTCCAATCCTGAGACTCCTCCTATAGCATGAGATGTGATATCTCAATGCTTCTAATACCAGACCTGGGACCGGTCCTATAACATGAGATATGATATCCAAATCCTTCCCCTTCCAAACCTGAGACCCTTCCTATAGCAAGAGATGTGATATCCAATTCCTTCCCATTCCAATCCTGAGACCCTTCCTATAACGAGATGTGATATCCAACTCCTTCCCATTCCAACCTGAGACCCTTCCTGTAGCATGAGAAGGGAGATCCAACTCCTTCCCATTCCAATCCTGAGACCCTTCCTATACCATGAGATGTGATATCTCAATGCTTCTAATACCAAACCTGGGACCCGTCCTATAACATGAGATATGTCCTATAACATGAGATATGATATCCAAATCCTTCCCCTTCCAAACCTGAGACCCTTCCTTTAGCATGAGATGTGATATCCAAATGCTTCCCATTCCAATACTGAAACCCTTCCTATAGCATGAGATGTCATATCTCAATGTTTCTAATAGAAAACCTGAGACCCTTCCTATAGCAAGAGATGTGATATCCAAATCCTACCCATTCCAACCTGAGACCCTTCCTATAGCATGAGAAGGGATATCCAATTCCTTCCCAATCCAATCCTTAGACCCTTCCGATAGCAGAGATGTGATATCTCAATGCTTATACCAAACCTGAGACCCTTCCTTTAGCATGAGATGTGATATCCAAATGCTTCACATTCCAATCCTGAGACCCTTCCTATAGCATGAGATGTGATATCTCAATGCTTCTAATACAAAACCTGAGATCCTTCCTATAACATGAGATGTGATATCCAAGTCCTTCCCATTCCAATCCTGAGACCCTTCCTATAACATGAGATGTGATATCCAACTCCTTCTACTCCAACCTGAGACCCTTCCTATAGCATGAGATGGGATATCCAACTCCTTCCAAATCCAATCCTGATACCCTTCCAATAGCATGAGATGTGATGTCCCAATGCTTCTACAAAACCTGAGACCCATACCATGGCATGAGATGTGATATCAAACTCCCGTCCTATACCATGAGACTTGATATCTCAATGCTTCTAATACCAAACCTGAGACCGGTCCAATAACATGAGATGTGATATCCAAATCCTTCCGCTTCCAAACCTTAGACCCTTCCTTTATCATGAGATGTGATATCCAAGTCCTTCCCATTCCATTCCTGAGACCCTTAATATAGCATGAGATGTGATATCTCAATGCTTCTAATACCAAACCTGAGACCCTTCCTATAACATGAGATGTGATATCCAAATCCTTCCCATTCCAATCCTGAGACCCTTCCGATAGCAGAGATGTGATATCTCAATGCTTATACCAAACCTGAGACCCTTCCGATAGCATGAGATGTGATATCTCAATGCTTCTAATACCAAACCTCAGATCCTTCCAATAACATGAGATGTGATGTCCAAATCCTTCCCCTTCCAAACCTTAGACCCTCCCTTTAGCATGAGATGTGATATCCAACTCCTTCCCATTCCAATCCTGAGACCCTTCTGATGGCATGAGATGTCATATCTCAATGCCTCTAATACCAAACCTGAGATCCTACCTCTAACATGAGATGTGATATCAAACTCCTTCCCATTCCAAACCTGAGACCCTTCAGATAGCATGAGATGTGATATTCCAATGCTTCTAAAACCAAACATGAGAACCATCCTATAACATGAGATGTGAAATCCAAATCATTCCCATTCCAAACCTGAGACCCTTCCTATAGCATGAGATGTTATAATTTAATGCTTCTAAAACCAAACCTGAGAACCATCCTATAACATGTGAAATCCAAATCCTTCCCTTTCCAAACCTGAGACCCTTCCGATAGCATGAGATGTGATATCTCAATGCTTCTAAAACCAAACATGAGAACCATCCTATAACATGAGATGTGAAATCCAAATCCTTCCCTTTCCAAACCTGAGACCCTTCCTATAGCTTGAGATGAAATATCAAACTCCTTCCCATTCCAATCCTGAGATAGCTTGAGATGTGATATCCAACTCCATCCCATTCCAATCCTGAGACCCTTCCGATTGCATTAGATGTGATAGCTCAATGCTTCTAATATCAAAACTGAGACCCTCCCTATAGTATGAGATGTGAATTCTAAGTCCTTACCATTCCTATCCTGAGACCCTTCCGATAGCAGAGATGTGATATCTCAATGCTTATACCAAACCTGATGACCCTTCCTATGGCATTAGATGTGATATCCAACTCCTTCCCATTCCAATCCTGAGTTCCTTCCTATAGCATGAGATGTGATATCTCAATGCTTCTATCAAACCTGATACCCTTCCTTTAGCATGAGAGGTGATATTCAACTCCTGCCCATTCCAATCCTGAGACTCCTCCTATAGCATGAGATGTGATATCTCAATGCTTCTAATACCAGACCTGGGACCGGTCCTATAACATGAGATATGATATCCAAATCCTTCCCCTTCCAAACCTGAGACCCTTCCTATAGCAAGAGATGTGATATCCAATTCCTTCCCATTCCAATCCTGAGACCCTTCCTATAACGAGATGTGATATCCAACTCCTTCCCATTCCAACCTGAGACCCTTCCTGTAGCATGAGAAGGGAGATCCAACTCCTTCCCATTCCAATCCTGAGACCCTTCCTATACCATGAGATGTGATATCTCAATGCTTCTAATACCAAACCTGGGACCCGTCCTATAACATGAGATATGTCCTATAACATGAGATATGATATCCAAATCCTTCCCCTTCCAAACCTGAGACCCTTCCTTTAGCATGAGATGTGATATCCAAATCCTTCCCATTCCAATACTGAAACCCTTCCTATAGCATGAGATGTCATATCTCAATGTTTCTAATAGAAAACCTGAGACCCTTCCTATAGCAAGAGATGTGATATCCAAATCCTTCCCATTTCAATCTTGAGACCCTTCCTATAACATGAGATGTGATATCCAACTCCTACCCATTCCAACCTGAGACCCTTCCTATAGCATGAGAAGGGATATCCAATTCCTTCCCAATCCAATCCTTAGACCCTTCCGATAGCAGAGATGTGATATCTCAATGCTTATACCAAACCTGAGACCCTTCCTTTAGCATGAGATGTGATATCCAAATGCTTCACATTCCAATCCTGAGACCCTTCCTATAGCATGAGATGTGATATCTCAATGCTTCTAATACAAAACCTGAGATCCTTCCTATAACATGAGATGTGATATCCAAGTCCTTCCCATTCCAATCCTGAGACCCTTCCTACAACATGAGATGTGATATCCAACTCCTTCTACTCCAACCTGAGACCCTTCCTATAGCATGAGATGGGATATCCAACTCCTTCCAAATCCAATCCTGATACCCTTCCAATAGCATGAGATGTGATATCCCAATGCTTCTACAAAACCTGAGACCCATACCATGGCATGAGATGTGATATCAAACTCCCGTCCTATACCATGAGACTTGATATCTCAATGCTTCTAATACCAAACCTGAGACCGGTCCAATAAAATGAGATGTGATATCCAAATCCTTCCCCTTCCAAACCTTAGACCCTTCCTTTATCATGAGATGTGATATCCAAGTCCTTCCCATTCCATTCCTGAGACCCTTAATATAGCATGAGATGTGATATCTCAATGCTTCTAATACCAAACCTGAGACCCTTCCTATAACATGAGATGTGATATCCAAATCCTTCCCATTCCAATCCTGAGACCCTTCCGATAGCAGAGATGTGATATCTCAATGCTTATACCAAACCTGAGACCCTTCCGATAGCATGAGATGTGATATCTCAATGCTTCTAATACCAAACCTCAGATCCTTCCAATAACATGAGATGTGATGTCCAAATCCTTCCCCTTCCAAACCTTAGACCCTCCCTTTAGCATGAGATGTGATATCCAACTCCTTCCCATTCCAATCCTGAGACCCTTCTGATGGCATGAGATGTCATATCTCAATGCCTCTAATACCAAACCTGAGATCCTACCTCTAACATGAGATGTGATATCAAACTCCTTCCCATTCCAAACCTGAGACCCTTCAGATAGCATGAGATGTGATATTACAATGCTTCTAAAACCAAACATGAGAACCATCCTATAACATGAGATGTGAAATCCAAATCATTCCCATTCCAAACATGAGGCCCTTCCTATAGCTTGAGATGTGATATCAAACTCCTTCCCATTCAATGTGATATCCAACTCCTTCCCATTCCAATCCTGGGACCCTTCCTATACCATGAGATGTGATAGTTCAATGCTTCTAATACCAAACCTGAGACCCGTCCTAAAACATGAGATGTGAGATCCAAATCCTTCCCTTTCCAAACCTGAGACCTTTCCTTTAGCATGAGATGTGATAACCAACTCCTTCCCATTCCAAACCTGAGACCCTTCCCATAGCATGAGATGTGATATCTCAATGCTTCTAAAACCAAACATGAGAACCATCCTATAACATGAGATGTGAAATCCAAATCCTTCCCTTTCCAAACCTGAGACCCTTCCTATAGCTTGAGATGAAATATCAAACTCCTTCCCATTCCAATCCTGAGATAGCTTGAGATGTGAGATCCAAATCCTTCCCCTTCCAAACCTGAGACCCTTCCTATTGCTTGATATGTGATATCAAACTCCTTCCCATTACAATCCTGAGATAGCTTGAGATGTGATATCCAACTCCATCCCATTCCAATCCTGAGACCCTTCCGATAGCATGAGATGTGATAGCTCAATGCTTCTAATATCAAAACTGAGACCCTCCCTATAGTATGAGATGTGAAATCTACGTCCTTCCCATTCCTATCCTGAGACCCTTCCGATAGCAGAGATGTGATATCTCAATGCTTATACCGAACCTGATGACCCTTCCTTTAGCATGAGATGTGATATTCAACTCCTTCCCATTCCAAACCTGAGACCCTTCCTATAACATGAGACGTGATATCCAACTCCTTCCCATTCCAAACCTGAGACCTTTCCTTTAGCATATGTGATATCCAGCTCCTTCCAATTCCAATACTGAGACCCTTCCAATAGCATATGTGATATCTCAATGCTTCTAATATCAAAACTGAGACCCTCCCTATAACATGAGATGTGATATCCAACTCCTTCCCATTCCAATACTGAGACCCTTCCAATAGCATATGTGATATCTCAATGCTTCTAATATGAAAACTGAGACCCTCCCTATAACATGAATTGTGATATCCAAATCCTTCCCATTCCAATCCTGAGACCCTTCCGATAGCAGAGATGTGATATCTCAATGCTTATACCAAACCTAAGACTCTTCCGATAGCATGAGATGTGATATCTCAATGCTTCTAATACCAAACCTGAGATCCTTCCAATAACATGAGATATGATGTCCAAATCCCTCCCCTTCCAAACCTTAGACCATCCCTTTAGCATGAGATTTGATATCCAACTCCTTCCCATTCCAATCCTGAGACCCTTCTGATAGCATGAGATGTGATATCTCAATGCCTCTAATACCAAACCTGAGATCCTACCTCTAACATGAAATGTGATATCCATCTCCTTCCCTTTCCAAACCTGAGACCCTGCCTATAGCATGAGATGTGATATCCAAGTCCTTCCCATTCCAATCCTGAGACCCTTCCGATAGCATGAGATGTGATATCTCAATGCTTCTAAAACCAAACATGAGAACCATCCTATAACATGAGATGTGAAATCCAAAACCTTCCCTTTCCAAACCTGAGACCCTTCCTATAGCTTGAGATGAAATATCAAACTCCTTCCCATTCCAATCCTGAGATAGCTTGAGATGTGATATCCAACTCCATCCCATTCCAATCCTGAGACCCTTCCGATAGCATGAGATGTGATAGCTCAATGCTTCTAATATCAAAACTGAGACCCTCCCTATAGTATGAGATGTGAATTCTAAGTCCTTACCATTCCTATCCTGAGACCCTTCCGATAGCAGAGATGTGATATCTCAATGCTTATACCAAACCTGATGACCCTTCCTATGGCATTAGATGTGATATCCAACTCCTTCCCATTCCAATCCTGAGTTCCTTCCTATAGCATGAGATGTGATATCTCAATGCTTCTATCAAACCTGATACCCTTCCTTTAGCATGAGAGGTGATATTCAACTCCTGCCCATTCCAATCCTGAGACTCCTCCTATAGCATGAGATGTGATATCTCAATGCTTCTAATACCAGACCTGGGACCGGTCCTATAACATGAGATATGATATCCAAATCCTTCCCCTTCCAAACCTGAGACCCTTCCGATAGCAAGAGATGTGATATCCAATTCCTTCCCATTCCAATCCTGAGACCCTTCCTATAACGAGATGTGATATCCAACTCCTTCCCATTCCAACCTGAGACCCTTCCTGTAGCATGAGAAGGGAGATCCAACTCCTTCCCATTCCAATCCTGAGACCCTTCCTATACCATGAGATGTGATATCTCAATGCTTCTAATACCAAACCTGGGACCCGTCCTATAACATGAGATATGTCCTATAACATGAGATATGATATCCAAATCCTTCCCCTTCCAAACCTGAGACCCTTCCTTTAGCATGAGATGTGATATCCAAATCCTTCCCATTCCAATACTGAAACCCTTCCTATAGCATGAGATGTCATATCTCAATGTTTCTAATAGAAAACCTGAGACCCTTCCTATAGAAAGAGATGTGATATCCAAATCCTTCCCATTTCAATCTTGAGACCCTTCCTATTACATGAGATGTGATATCCAACTCCTACCCATTCCAACCTGAGACCCTTCCTATAGCATGAGAAGGGATATCCAATTCCTTCCCAATCCAATCCTTAGACCCTTCCGATAGCAGAGATGTGATATCTCAATGCTTATACCAAACCTGAGACCCTTCCTTTAGCATGAGATGTGATATCCAAATGCTTCACATTCCAATCCTGAGACCCTTCCTATAGCATGAGATGTGATATCTCAATGCTTCTAATACAAAACCTGAGATCCTTCCTATAACATGAGATGTGATATCCAAGTCCTTCCCATTCCAATCCTGAGACCCTTCCTATAACATGAGATGTGATATCCAACTCCTTCTACTCCAACCTGAGACCCTTCCTATAGCATGAGATGGGATATCCAACTCCTTCCAAATCCAATCCTGATACCCTTCCAATAGCATGAGATGTGATATCCCAATGCTTCTACAAAACCTGAGACCCATACCATGGCATGAGATGTGATATCAAACTCTTTTTCCTATACGATGAGACTTGATATCTCAATGCTTCTAATACCAAACCTGAGACCGGTCCAATAACATGAGATGTGATATCCAAATCCTTCCCCTTCCAAACCTTAGACCCTTCCTTTATCATGAGATGTGATATCCAAGTCCTTCCCATTCCATTCCTGAGACCCTTAATATAGCATGAGATGTGATATCTCAATGCTTCTAATACCAAACCTGAGACCCTTCCTATAACATGAGATGTGATATCCAAATCCTTCCCATTCCAATCCTGAGACCCTTCCGATAGCAGAGATGTGATATCTCAATGCTTATACCAAACCTGAGACCCTTCCGATAGCATGAGATGTGATATCTCAATGCTTCTAATACCAAACCTCAGATCCTTCCAATAACATGAGATGTGATGTCCAAATCCTTCCCCTTCCAAACCTTAGACCCTCCCTTTAGCATGAGATGTGATATCCAACTCCTTCCCATTCCAATCCTGAGACCCTTCTGATGGCATGAGATGTCATATCTCAATGCCTCTAATACCAAACCTGAGATCCTACCTCTAACATGAGATGTGATATCAAACTCCTTCCCATTCCAAACCTGAGACCCTTCAGATAGCATGAGATGTGATATTTCAATGCTTCTAAAACCAAACATGAGAACCATCCTATAACATGAGATGTGAAATCCAAATCATTCCCATTCCAAACCTGAGACCCTTCCTATAGCATGAGATGTTATAATTTAATGCTTCTAAAACCAAACCTGAGAACCATCCTATAACATGTGAAATCCAAATCCTTCCCTTTCCAAACCTGAGACCCTTCCGATAGCATGAGATGTGATATCTCAATGCTTCTAAAACCAAACATGAGAACCATCCTATAACATGAGATGTGAAATCCAAATCCTTCCCTTTCCAAACCTGAGACCCTTCCTATAGCTTGAGATGAAATATCAAACTCCTTCCCATTCCAATCCTGAGATAGCTTGAGATGTGATATCCAACTCCATCCCATTCCAATCCTGAGACCCTTCCGATAGCATGAGATGTGATAGCTCAATGCTTCTAATATCAAAACTGAGACCCTCCCTATAGTATGAGATGTGAATTCTAAGTCCTTACCATTCCTATCCTGAGACCCTTCCGATAGCAGAGATGTGATATCTCAATGCTTATACCAAACCTGATGACCCTTCCTATGGCATTAGATGTGATATCCAACTCCTTCCCATTCCAATCCTGAGTTCCTTCCTATAGCATGAGATGTGATATCTCAATGCTTCTATCAAACCTGATACCCTTCCTTTAGCATGAGAGGTGATATTCAACTCCTGCCCATTCCAATCCTGAGACTCCTCCTATAGCATGAGATGTGATATCTCAATGCTTCTAATACCAGACCTGGGACCGGTCCTATAACATGAGATATGATATCCAAATCCTTCCCCTTCCAAACCTGAGACCCTTCCTATAGCAAGAGATGTGATATCCAATTCCTTCCCATTCCAATCCTGAGACCCTTCCTATAACGAGATGTGATATCCAACTCCTTCCCATTCCAACCTGCGACCCTTCCTGTAGCATGAGAAGGGAGATCCAACTCCTTCCCATTCCAATCCTGAGACCCTTCCTATACCATGAGATGTGATATATCAATGCTTCTAATACCAAACCTGGGACCCGTCCTATAACATGAGATATGTCCTATAACATGAGATATGATATCCAAATCCTTCCCCTTCCAAACCTGAGACCCTTCCTTTAGCATGAGATGTGATATCCAAATCCTTCCCATTCCAATACTGAAACCCTTTCTATAGCATGAGATGTCATATCTCAATGTTTCTAATAGAAAACCTGAGACCCTTCCTATAGCAAGAGATGTGATATCCAAATCCTTCCCATTTCAATCTTGAGACCCTTCCTATAACATGAGATGTGATATCCAACTCCTACCCATTCCAACCTGAGACCCTTCCTATAGCATGAGAAGGGATATCCAATTCCTTCCCAATCCAATCCTTAGACCCTTCCGATAGCAGAGATGTGATATCTCAATGCTTATACCAAACCTGAGACCCTTCCTTTAGCATGAGATGTGATATCCAAATGCTTCACATTCCAATCCTGAGACCCTTCCTATAGCATGAGATGTGATATCTCAATGCTTCTAATACAAAACCTGAGATCCTTCCTATAACATGAGATGTGATATCCAAGTCCTTCCCATTCCAATCCTGAGACCCTTCCTATAACATGAGATGTGATATCCAACTCCTTCTACTCCAACCTGAGACCCTTCCTATAGCATGAGATGGGATATCCAACTCCTTCCAAATCCAATCCTGATACCCTTCCAATAGCATGAGATGTGATATCCCAATGCTTCTACAAAACCTGAGACCCATACCATGGCATGAGATGTGATATCAAACTCCCGTCCTATACGATGAGACTTGATATCTCAATGCTTCTAATACCAAACCTGAGACCGGTCCAATAACATGAGATGTGATATCCAAATCCTTCCCCTTCCAAACCTTAGACCCTTCCTTTATCATGAGATGTGATATCCAAGTCCTTCCCATTCCATTCCTGAGACCCTTAATATAGCATGAGATGTGATATCTCAATGCTTCTAATACCAAACCTGAGACCCTTCCTATAACATGAGATGTGATATCCAAATCCTTCCCATTCCAATCCTGAGACCCTTCCGATAGCAGAGATGTGATATCTCAATGCTTATACCAAACCTGAGACCCTTCCGATAGCATGAGATGTGATATCTCAATGCTTCTAATACCAAACCTCAGATCCTTCCAATAACATGAGATGTGATGTCCAAATCCTTCCCCTTCCAAACCTTAGACCCTCCCTTTAGCATGAGATGTGATATCCAACTCCTTCCCATTCCAATCCTGAGACCCTTCTGATGGCATGAGATGTCATATCTCAATGCCTCTAATACCAAACCTGAGATCCTACCTCTAACATGAGATGTGATATCAAACTCCTTCCCATTCCAAACCTGAGACCCTTCAGATAGCATGAGATGTGATATTTCAATGCTTCTAAAACCAAACATGAGAACCATCCTATAACATGAGATGTGAAATCCAAATCATTCCCATTCCAAACATGAGGCCCTTCCTATAGCTTGAGATGTGATATCAAACTCCTTCCCATTCAATGTGATATCCAACTCCTTCCCATTCCAATCCTGGGACCCTTCCTATACCATGAGATGTGATAGTTCAATGCTTCTAATACCAAACCTGAGATCCTTCCTATAACATGAGATGTGATATCCAACTCCTTCCCATTCCAATCCTGAGACCCTTATGATAGCATGAGATGTGATATCTCAATGCCTCTTATACCAAACCTGAGATCCTTCCGATAGCATGAGATGTGATATCTCAATGCTTCTAATACCAAACCTGAGATCCTTCCTATAATATGAGATGTGATTTCCAAATCCTTCCCCTTCCAGACCTGAGACCTTTCCTTTAGCATGAGATGTGATAACCAACTCCTTCCCATTCCAAACCTGAGACCCTTCCCATAGCATGAGATGTGATATCTCAATGCTTCTAAAACCAAACATGAGAACCATCCTATAACATGAGATGTGAAATCCAAATCCTTCCCTTTCCAAACCTGAGACCCTTCCTATAGCTTGAGATGAAATATCAAACTCCTTCCCATTCCAATCCTGAGATAGCTTGAGATGTGAGATCCAAATCCTTCCCCTTCCAAACCTGAGACCCTTCCTATAGCTTGATATGTGATATCAAACTCCTTCCCATTACAATCCTGAGATAGCTTGAGATGTGATATCCAACTCCATCCCATTCCAATCCTGAGACCCTTCCGATAGCATGAGATGTGATAGCTCAATGCTTCTAATATCAAAACTGAGACCCTCCCTATAGTATGAGATGTGAAATCTACGTCCTTCCCATTCCTATCCTGAGACCCTTCCAATAGCATATGTGATATCCAACTCCTTCCCATTCCAAACCTGAGACCTTTCCTTTAGCATATGTGATATCCAACTCCTTCCAATTCCAATACTGAGACCCTTCCAATAGCATATGTGATATCTCAATGCTTCTAATATCAAAACTGAGACCCTCCCTATAACATGAGATGTGATATCCAACTCCTTCCCATTCCAATACTGAGACCCTTCCAATAGCATATGTGATATCTCAATGCTTCTAATATGAAAACTGAGACCCTCCCTATAACATGAATTGTGATATCCAAATCCTTCCCATTCCAATCCTGAGACCCTTCCGATAGCAGAGATGTGATATCTCAATGCTTATACCAAACCTAAGACTCTTCTGATAGCATGAGATGTGATATCTCAATGCTTCTAATACCAAACCTGAGATCCTTCCAATAACATGAGATATGATGTCCAAATCCCTCCCCTTCCAAACCTTAGACCATCCCTTTAGCATGAGATTTGATATCCAACTCCTTCCCATTCCAATCCTGAGACCCTTCTGATAGCATGAGATGTGATATCTCAATGCCTCTAATACCAAACCTGAGATCCTACCTCTAACATGAAATGTGATATCCATCTCCTTCCCTTTCCAAACCTGAGACCCTGCCTATAGCATGAGATGTGATATCCAAGTCCTTCCCATTCCAATCCTGAGACCCTTCCTATAGCATGTGATGTGATATCTCAATGCTTATACCAAACCTGAGACCCTTCCTATGGCATGAGATGTCATATACAACTCCTTCCCATTCCAACCCTGAGACCCTTCCTATAGCATGAGATGTGATATCTCAATTCTTATACCAAACCTGAGACCCTTCCTATAGCATGAGATGTGATATCCAACTCCTTCCCATTCCAATCCTGAGACCCTTCCTATAGCATGAGATGTGATATCTCAAGGCCTCTAATACCAAACCTGAGATCCTTCCTCTAACATGAAATGTGATATCCAACTCCTTCCCCTTCCAAACCTGAGAGCCTTCCTATAGCATGAGATATGATATCCAAGTCCTTCCCATTCCAATCCTGAGACCCTTCCTATAACATGAAATGTGATATCCAACTCCTTCCCATTCTAACCTGAGACCCTTCCTATAGCATGAGATGGGATATCCAACTCCTTCCAAATCCAATACTGATACCCTTCCGATAGCATGAGATGTGATATCCCAATGCTTCTACCAAACCTGAGACCCATACTATGGCATGAGATGTGATATCAAACTCCTTCCCACTCCAATCCTGAGACGCTTCCTATAGCTTGAGATGTGATATCCAACTCCTTCCCATTCCAATTCTGAGACCCTTCTTATACCATGACACTTGATATCTCAATGCTTCTAATACCAAACCTGAGACCCGTCCTATAACATGAGATGTGATATCCAAATCCATCCCCTTCCAAACCTTAGACCCTTCCTTTATAATGAGATGTGATATCCAACTCCTTCCCATTCCAATCCTGAGACCCTTCCGATATCATGAGATGTGATATCTCAATGCTTATACCAAATCTGAGACCCTTCCTATGGCCTGAGATGTCATATACAACTCCTTCCCATTCCAATCCTGAGACCCTTCCTATAGCATGAGATGTGATATCTCAATGCTTATACCAAATCTGAGACCCTTCCTATAGCATGAGATGGGATATCCAACTCCTTCCCATTCCAATCCTGAGACCCTTCCTATAGCATGAGAAGTGATATCTCCATGCTTATACCAAACCTGAGACCCTTCCTATAGCATAAGATGTGATATCCACATCCTTCCCTTTCCAATCCTGAGACCCTTCCTATAGCATGAGATGTGATATCTCAATGCTTATACCAAACCTGAGACCCTTCCTATAGCATGAGATGTGATATCCAACTCCTTCCCATTCCAATCCTGAGACCCTTCCTATAGCATGAGATGTGATGTCTCAATGCTTCTAATACCAAACCTGAGATCCTTCCTATAACATGAGATGTGATATCCAACTCCTTCCCATTCCAATCCTGAGACCCTTATGATAGCATGAGATGTGATATCTCAATGCCTCTTATACCAAACCTGAGATCCTTCCGATAGCATGAGATGTGATATCTCAATGCTTCTAATACCAAACCTGAGATCCTTCCTATAATATGAGATGTGATTTCCAAATCCTTCCCCTTCCAAACCTGAGACCCTCCCTTTAGCATGAAATGTGATATCCAACTCCTTCCCATTCCAATCCTGAGACCCTTCTGATAGCATGAGATGTGATATCTCAATGCCTCTAATACCAAACCTGAGATCCTACCTCTAACATGAAATGTGATATCCATCTCCTTCCCTTTCCAACCCTGAGACCCTGCCTATAGCATGAGATGTGATATCCAAGTCCTTCCCATTCCAATCGTGAGACCCTTCCTATAGCATGTGATGTGATATCTCAATGCTTATACCAAACCTGAGACCCTTCCTATGGCATGAGATGTCATATACAACTCCTTCCCATTCCAACCCTGAGACCCTTCCTATAGCATGAGATGTGATATCTCAATGCTTATACCAAACCTGAGACCCTTCCTATAGCATGAGATGTGATATCCAACTTCTTCCCATTCCAATCCTGAGACCCTTCCTATAGCATGAGATGTGATATCTCAGTGCTTATACCAAACCTGAGACCCTTCCTATAGCATAAGATGTGATATCCAAATCCTTCCCATTCCAATCCTGAGACCCTTCCTATAGCATGAGATGTGATATCTCAATGCTTATACCAAACCTGAGACCCTTCCTATAGCATGAGATGTGATATCCAACTCCTTCCCATTCCAATCCTGAGACCCTTCCTATAGCATGAGATGTGATGTCTCAATGCTTCTAATACCAAACCTGAGATCCTTCCTATAACATGAGATGTGATATCCAACTCCTTCCCATTCCAATCCTGAGACCCTTATGATAGCATGAGATGTGATATCTCAATGCCTCTTATACCAAACCTGAGATCCTTCCGATAGCATGAGATGTGATATCTCAATGCTTCTAATACCAAACCTGAGATCCTTCCTATAATATGAGATGTGATTTCCAAATCCTTCCCCTTCCAAACCTGAGACCCTCCCTTTAGCATGAAATGTGATATCCAACTCCTTCCCATTCCAATCCTGAGACCCTTCTGATAGCATGAGATGTGATATCTCATTGCCTCTAATACCAAACCTGAGATCCTACCTCTAACATGAAATGTGATATCCATCTCCTTCCCTTTCCAAACCTGAGACCCTGCCTATAGCATGAGATGTGATATCCAAGTCCTTCCCATTCCAATCCTGAGACCCTTCCTATAGCATGTGATGTGATATCCAAGTCCTTCCCATTCCAATCCTGAGACCCTTCCTATAGCATGTGATGTGATATCTCAATGCTTATACCAAACCTGAGACCCTTCCTATGGCATGAGATGTCATATACAACTCCTTCCCATTCCAACCCTGAGACCCTTCCTATAGCATGAGATGTGATATCTCAATGCTTATACCAAACCTGAGACCCTTCCTATAGCTTGAGATGTGATATCCAACTTCTTCCCATTCCAATCCTGAGACCCTTCCTATAGCATGAGATGTGATATCCCAATGCTTCTACCAAACCTGAGACCCATACTATGGCATGAGATGTGATATCAAACTCCTTCCCATTCCAATCCTGAGACGCTTCCTATAGCTTGAGATGTGATATCCAACTCCTTCCCATTCCAATTCTGAGACCCTTCTTATACCATGAGACTTGATATCTCAATGCTTCTAATACCAAACCTGAGACCCGTCCTATAACATGAGATATGATATCCAAATCCTTCCCCTTCCAAACCTTAGACCCTTCCTTTATAATGAGATGTGATATCCAACTCCTTCCCATTCCAATCCTGAGACCCTTCCTATAGCATGAGATGTAATATCTCAATGCTTCTAATACCAAACCTGAGACCCTTCCTATAACATGAGATGGGATATCCAACTCCTTCCCATTCCAATCCTGAGACCCTTCCGATAGCAGAGATGTGATATCTCAATGCTTATACCAAACCTGAGACCCTTCCTAAGGCTTGAGATGTCATATACAACTCCTTCCCATTCCAATCCTGAGACCCTTCCTATAGCATGAGATGTGATATCTCAATGCTTATACCAAATCTGAGACCCTTCCTATAGCATGAGATGTGATATCCAAATCCTTCCCATTCCAATCCTGAGACCCTTCCTATAGCATGAGATGTGATATCTCAATGCTTATACCAAACCTGAGAGCCTACCTATAGCATGAGATGTGATATCCAAGTCCATCCCATTCCAATCCTTAGACCCTTCCTACAGCATGCGATGTGATATCTCAATGATTCTAATACCAAACCAGAGACCCGTCCTTTAACATGAGATGGGATATCCAACTCCTTCCCATTCCAATCCTGAGCCACTCCTGATAGCAGAGATGTGATATCTCAATGCTTATACCAAACCTGAGACCCTTCCTATAACATGAGATGTGATATCCAACTCCTTCCCGTTCCAAACCTGAGACACTTCCTATAGCATATGTGATATCCAACTCCTTCCCATTCCAAACATGAGACCCTTACTATAGCAAGAATGTAATATCTCAAGGCCTCTAATACCAAACCTGAGATCCTTCCTCTAACATGAAATGTGATATCCAACTCCTTCCCCTTCCAAACCTGAGAGCCTTCCTATAGCATGAGATATGATATCCAAGTCCTTCCCATTCCAATCCTGAGACCCTTCCTATAACATGAAATGTGATATCCAACTCCTTCCCATTCTAACCTGAGACCCTTCCTATAGCATGAGATGGGATATCCAACTCCTTCCAAATCCAATACTGATACCCTTCCGATAGCATGAGATGTGATATCCCAATGCTTCTACCAAACCTGAGACCCATACTATGGCATGAGATGTGATATCAAACTCCTTCCCATTCCAATCCTGAGACGCTTCCTATAGCTTGAGATGTGATATCCAACTCCTTCCCATTCCAATTCTGAGACCCTTCTTATACCATGACACTTGATATCTCAATGCTTCTAATACCAAACCTGAGACCCGTCCTATAACATGAGATGTGATATCCAAATCCATCCCCTTCCAAACCTTAGACCCTTCCTTTATAATGAGATGTGATATCCAACTCCTTCCCATTCCAATCCTGAGACCCTTCCGATATCATGAGATGTGATATCTCAATGCTTATACCAAATCTGAGACCCTTCCTATGGCCTGAGATGTCATATACAACTCCTTCCCATTCCAATCCTGAGACCCTTCCTATAGCATGAGATGTGATATCTCAATGCTTATACCAAATCTGAGACCCTTCCTATAGCATGAGATGGGATATCCAACTCCTTCCCATTCCAATCCTGAGACCCTTCCTATAGCATGAGAAGTGATATCTCCATGCTTATACCAAACCTGAGACCCTTCCTATAGCATAAGATGTGATATCCAAATCCTTCCCTTTCCAATCCTGAGACCCTTCCTATAGCATGAGATGTGATATCTCAATGCTTATACCAAACCTGAGACCCTTCCTATAGCATGAGATGTGATATCCAACTCCTTCCCATTCCAAACCTGAGACCCTTCCTATAGCATGAGATGTGATGTCTCAATGCTTCTAATACCAAACCTGAGATCCTTCCTATAACATGAGATGTGATATCCAACTCCTTCCCATTCCAATCCTGAGACCCTTATGATAGCATGAGATGTGATATCTCAATGCCTCTTATACCAAACCTGAGATCCTTCCGATAGCATGAGATGTGATATCTCAATGCTTCTAATACCAAACCTGAGATCCTTCCTATAATATGAGATGTGATTTCCAAATCCTTCCCCTTCCAGACCTGAGACCTTTCCTTTAGCATGAGATGTGATAACCAACTCCTTCCCATTCCAAACCTGAGACCCTTCCCATAGCATGAGATGTGATATCTCAATGCTTCTAAAACCAAACATGAGAACCATCCTATAACATGAGATGTGAAATCCAAATCCTTCCCTTTCCAAACCTGAGACCCTTCCTATAGCTTGAGATGAAATATCAAACTCCTTCCCATTCCAATCCTGAGATAGCTTGAGATGTGAGATCCAAATCCTTCCCCTTCCAAACCTGAGACCCTTCCTATAGCTTGATATGTGATATCAAACTCCTTCCCATTACAATCCTGAGATAGCTTGAGATGTGATATCCAACTCCATCCCATTCCAATCCTGAGACCCTTCCGATAGCATGAGATGTGATAGCTCAATGCTTCTAATATCAAAACTGAGACCCTCCCTATAGTATGAGATGTGAAATCTACGTCCTTCCCATTCCTATCCTGAGACCCTTCCAATAGCATATGTGATATCCAACTCCTTCCCATTCCAAACCTGAGACCTTTCCTTTAGCATATGTGATATCCAACTCCTTCCAATTCCAATACTGAGACCCTTCCAATAGCATATGTGATATCTCAATGCTTCTAATATCAAAACTGAGACCCTCCCTATAACATGAGATGTGATATCCAACTCCTTCCCATTCCAATACTGAGACCCTTCCAATAGCATATGTGATATCTCAATGCTTCTAATATGAAAACTGAGACCCTCCCTATAACATGAATTGTGATATCCAAATCCTTCCCATTCCAATCCTGAGACCCTTCCGATAGCAGAGATGTGATATCTCAATGCTTATACCAAACCTAAGACTCTTCTGATAGCATGAGATGTGATATCTCAATGCTTCTAATACCAAACCTGAGATCCTTCCAATAACATGAGATATGATGTCCAAATCCCTCCCCTTCCAAACCTTAGACCATCCCTTTAGCATGAGATTTGATATCCAACTCCTTCCCATTCCAATCCTGAGACCCTTCTGATAGCATGAGATGTGATATCTCAATGCCTCTAATACCAAACCTGAGATCCTACCTCTAACATGAAATGTGATATCCATCTCCTTCCCTTTCCAAACCTGAGACCCTGCCTATAGCATGAGATGTGATATCCAAGTCCTTCCCATTCCAATCCTGAGACCCTTCCTATAGCATGTGATGTGATATCTCAATGCTTATACCAAACCTGAGACCCTTCCTATGGCATGAGATGTCATATACAACTCCTTCCCATTCCAACCCTGAGACCCTTCCTATAGCATGAGATGTGATATCTCAATTCTTATACCAAACCTGAGACCCTTCCTATAGCATGAGATGTGATATCCAACTCCTTCCCATTCCAATCCTGAGACCCTTCCTATAGCATGAGATGTGATATCTCAAGGCCTCTAATACCAAACCTGAGATCCTTCCTCTAACATGAAATGTGATATCCAACTCCTTCCCCTTCCAAACCTGAGAGCCTTCCTATAGCATGAGATATGATATCCAAGTCCTTCCCATTCCAATCCTGAGACCCTTCCTATAACATGAAATGTGATATCCAACTCCTTCCCATTCTAACCTGAGACCCTTCCTATAGCATGAGATGGGATATCCAACTCCTTCCAAATCCAATACTGATACCCTTCCGATAGCATGAGATGTGATATCCCAATGCTTCTACCAAACCTGAGACCCATACTATGGCATGAGATGTGATATCAAACTCCTTCCCATTCCAATCCTGAGACGCTTCCTATAGCTTGAGATGTGATATCCAACTCCTTCCCATTCCAATTCTGAGACCCTTCTTATACCATGACACTTGATATCTCAATGCTTCTAATACCAAACCTGAGACCCGTCCTATAACATGAGATGTGATATCCAAATCCATCCCCTTCCAAACCTTAGACCCTTCCTTTATAATGAGATGTGCTATCCAACTCCTTCCCATTCCAATCCTGAGACCCTTCCGATATCATGAGATGTGATATCTCAATGCTTATACCAAATCTGAGACCCTTCCTATGGCCTGAGATGTCATATACAACTCCTTCCCATTCCAATCCTGAGACCCTTCCTATAGCATGAGATGTGATATCTCAATGCTTATACCAAATCTGAGACCCTTCCTATAGCATGAGATGGGATATCCAACTCCTTCCCATTCCAATCCTGAGACCCTTCCTATAGCATGAGAAGTGATATCTCCATGCTTATACCAAACCTGAGACCCTTCCTATAGCATAAGATGTGATATCCACATCCTTCCCTTTCCAATCCTGAGACCCTTCCTATAGCATGAGATGTGATATCTCAATGCTTATACCAAACCTGAGACCCTTCCTATAGCATGAGATGTGATATCCAACTCCTTCCCATTCCAATCCTGAGACCCTTCCTATAGCATGAGATGTGATGTCTCAATGCTTCTAATACCAAACCTGAGATCCTTCCTATAACATGAGATGTGATATCCAACTCCTTCCCATTCCAATCCTGAGACCCTTATGATAGCATGAGATGTGATATCTCAATGCCTCTTATACCAAACCTGAGATCCTTCCGATAGCATGAGATGTGATATCTCAATGCTTCTAATACCAAACCTGAGATCCTTCCTATAATATGAGATGTGATTTCCAAATCCTTCCCCTTCCAAACCTGAGACCCTCCCTTTAGCATGAAATGTGATATCCAACTCCTTCCCATTCCAATCCTGAGACCCTTCTGATAGCATGAGATGTGATATCTCAATGCCTCTAATACCAAACCTGAGATCCTACCTCTAACATGAAATGTGATATCCATCTCCTTCCCTTTCCAACCCTGAGACCCTGCCTATAGCATGAGATGTGATATCCAAGTCCTTCCCATTCCAATCGTGAGACCCTTCCTATAGCATGTGATGTGATATCTCAATGCTTATACCAAACCTGAGACCCTTCCTATGGCATGAGATGTCATATACAACTCCTTCCCATTCCAACCCTGAGACCCTTCCTATAGCATGAGATGTGATATCTCAATGCTTATACCAAACCTGAGACCCTTCCTATAGCATGAGATGTGATATCCAACTTCTTCCCATTCCAATCCTGAGACCCTTCCTATAGCATGAGATGTGATATCTCAGTGCTTATACCAAACCTGAGACCCTTCCTATAGCATAAGATGTGATATCCAAATCCTTCCCATTCCAATCCTGAGACCCTTCCTATAGCATGAGATGTGATATCTCAATGCTTATACCAAACCTGAGACCCTTCCTATAGCATGAGATGTGATATCCAACTCCTTCCCATTCCAATCCTGAGACCCTTCCTATAGCATGAGATGTGATGTCTCAATGCTTCTAATACCAAACCTGAGATCCTTCCTATAACATGAGATGTGATATCCAACTCCTTCCCATTCCAATCCTGAGACCCTTATGATAGCATGAGATGTGATATCTCAATGCCTCTTATACCAAACCTGAGATCCTTCCGATAGCATGAGATGTGATATCTCAATGCTTCTAATACCAAACCTGAGATCCTTCCTATAATATGAGATGTGATTTCCAAATCCTTCCCCTTCCAAACCTGAGACCCTCCCTTTAGCATGAAATGTGATATCCAACTCCTTCCCATTCCAATCCTGAGACCCTTCTGATAGCATGAGATGTGATATCTCATTGCCTCTAATACCAAACCTGAGATCCTACCTCTAACATGAAATGTGATATCCATCTCCTTCCCTTTCCAAACCTGAGACCCTGCCTATAGCATGAGATGTGATATCCAAGTCCTTCCCATTCCAATCCTGAGACCCTTCCTATAGCATGTGATGTGATATCCAAGTCCTTCCCATTCCAATCCTGAGACCCTTCCTATAGCATGTGATGTGATATCTCAATGCTTATACCAAACCTGAGACCCTTCCTATGGCATGAGATGTCATATACAACTCCTTCCCATTCCAACCCTGAGACCCTTCCTATAGCATGAGATGTGATATCTCAATGCTTATACCAAACCTGAGACCCTTCCTATAGCTTGAGATGTGATATCCAACTTCTTCCCATTCCAATCCTGAGACCCTTCCTATAGCATGAGATGTGATATCCCAATGCTTCTACCAAACCTGAGACCCATACTATGGCATGAGATGTGATATCAAACTCCTTCCCATTCCAATCCTGAGACGCTTCCTATAGCTTGAGATGTGATATCCAACTCCTTCCCATTCCAATTCTGAGACCCTTCTTATACCATGAGACTTGATATCTCAATGCTTCTAATACCAAACCTGAGACCCGTCCTATAACATGAGATATGATATCCAAATCCTTCCCCTTCCAAACCTTAGACCCTTCCTTTATAATGAGATGTGATATCCAACTCCTTCCCATTCCAATCCTGAGACCCTTCCTATAGCATGAGATGTAATATCTCAATGCTTCTAATACCAAACCTGAGACCCTTCCTATAACATGAGATGGGATATCCAACTCCTTCCCATTCCAATCCTGAGACCCTTCCGATAGCAGAGATGTGATATCTCAATGCTTATACCAAACCTGAGACCCTTCCTAAGGCTTGAGATGTCATATACAACTCCTTCCCATTCCAATCCTGAGACCCTTCCTATAGCATGAGATGTGATATCTCAATGCTTATACCAAATCTGAGACCCTTCCTATAGCATGAGATGTGATATCCAAATCCTTCCCATTCCAATCCTGAGACCCTTCCTATAGCATGAGATGTGATATCTCAATGCTTATACCAAACCTGAGAGCCTACCTATAGCATGAGATGTGATATCCAAGTCCATCCCATTCCAATCCTTAGACCCTTCCTACAGCATGCGATGTGATATCTCAATGATTCTAATACCAAACCAGAGACCCGTCCTTTAACATGAGATGGGATATCCAACTCCTTCCCATTCCAATCCTGAGCCACTCCTGATAGCAGAGATGTGATATCTCAATGCTTATACCAAACCTGAGACCCTTCCTATAACATGAGATGTGATATCCAACTCCTTCCCGTTCCAAACCTGAGACACTTCCTATAGCATATGTGATATCCAACTCCTTCCCATTCCAAACATGAGACCCTTACTATAGCAAGAATGTAATATCTCAAGGCCTCTAATACCAAACCTGAGATCCTTCCTCTAACATGAAATGTGATATCCAACTCCTTCCCCTTCCAAACCTGAGAGCCTTCCTATAGCATGAGATATGATATCCAAGTCCTTCCCATTCCAATCCTGAGACCCTTCCTATAACATGAAATGTGATATCCAACTCCTTCCCATTCTAACCTGAGACCCTTCCTATAGCATGAGATGGGATATCCAACTCCTTCCAAATCCAATACTGATACCCTTCCGATAGCATGAGATGTGATATCCCAATGCTTCTACCAAACCTGAGACCCATACTATGGCATGAGATGTGATATCAAACTCCTTCCCATTCCAATCCTGAGACGCTTCCTATAGCTTGAGATGTGATATCCAACTCCTTCCCATTCCAATTCTGAGACCCTTCTTATACCATGACACTTGATATCTCAATGCTTCTAATACCAAACCTGAGACCCGTCCTATAACATGAGATGTGATATCCAAATCCATCCCCTTCCAAACCTTAGACCCTTCCTTTATAATGAGATGTGATATCCAACTCCTTCCCATTCCAATCCTGAGACCCTTCCGATATCATGAGATGTGATATCTCAATGCTTATACCAAATCTGAGACCCTTCCTATGGCCTGAGATGTCATATACAACTCCTTCCCATTCCAATCCTGAGACCCTTCCTATAGCATGAGATGTGATATCTCAATGCTTATACCAAATCTGAGACCCTTCCTATAGCATGAGATGGGATATCCAACTCCTTCCCATTCCAATCCTGAGACCCTTCCTATAGCATGAGAAGTGATATCTCCATGCTTATACCAAACCTGAGACCCTTCCTATAGCATAAGATGTGATATCCAAATCCTTCCCTTTCCAATCCTGAGACCCTTCCTATAGCATGAGATGTGATATCTCAATGCTTATACCAAACCTGAGACCCTTCCTATAGCATGAGATGTGATATCCAACTCCTTCCCATTCCAAACCTGAGACCCTTCCTATAGCATGAGATGTGATGTCTCAATGCTTCTAATACCAAACCTGAGATCCTTCCTATAACATGAGATGTGATATCCAACTCCTTCCCATTCCAATCCTGAGACCCTTATGATAGCATGAGATGTGATATCTCAATGCCTCTTATACCAAACCTGAGATCCTTCCGATAGCATGAGATGTGATATCTCAATGCTTCTAATACCAAACCTGAGATCCTTCCTATAATATGAGATGTGATTTCCAAATCCTTCCCCTTCCAAACCTGAGACCCTCCCTTTAGCATGAAATGTGATATCCAACTCCTTCCCATTCCAATCCTGAGACCCTTCTGATAGCATGAGATGTGATATCTCAATGCCTCTAATACCAAACCTGAGATCCTACCTCTAACATGAAATGTGATATCCATCTCCTTCCCTTTCCAACCCTGAGACCCTGCCTATAGCATGAGATGTGATATCCAAGTCCTTCCCATTCCAATCGTGAGACCCTTCCTATAGCATGTGATGTGATATCTCAATGCTTATACCAAACCTGAGACCCTTCCTATGGCATGAGATGTCATATACAACTCCTTCCCATTCCAACCCTGAGACCCTTCCTATAGCATGTGATGTGATATCTCAATGCTTATACCAAACCTGAGACCCTTCCTATAGCATGAGATGTGATATCCAACTTCTTCCCATTCCAATCCTGAGACCCTTCCTATAGCATGAGATGTGATATCTCAGTGCTTATACCAAACCTGAGACCCTTCCTATAGCATAAGATGTGATATCCAAATCCTTCCCATTCCAATCCTGAGACCCTTCCTATAGCATGAGATGTGATATCTCAATGCTTATACCAAATCTGAGACCCTTCCTATAGCATGAGATGGGATATCCAACTCCTTCCCATTCCAATCCTGAGACCCTTCCTATAGCATGAGAAGTGATATCTCCATGCTTATACCAAACCTGAGACCCTTCCTATAGCATAAGATGTGATATCCAAATCCTTCCCTTTCCAATCCTGAGACCCTTCCTATAGCATGAGATGTGATATCTCAATGCATATACCAAACCTGAGACCCTTCCTATAGCATGAGATGTGATATCCAACTCCTTCCCATTCCAAACCTGAGACCCTTCCTATAGCATGAGATGTGATGTCTCAATGCTTCTAATACCAAACCTGAGATCCTTCCTATAACATGAGATGTGATATCCAACTCCTTCCCATTCCAATCCTGAGACCCTTATGATAGCATGAGATGTGATATCTCAATGCCTCTTATACCAAACCTGAGATCCTTCCGATAGCATGAGATGTGATATCTCAATGCTTCTAATACCAAACCTGAGATCCTTCCTATAATATGAGATGTGATTTCCAAATCCTTCCCCTTCCAGACCTGAGACCTTTCCTTTAGCATGAGATGTGATAACCAACTCCTTCCCATTCCAAACCTGAGACCCTTCCCATAGCATGAGATGTGATATCTCAATGCTTCTAAAACCAAACATGAGAACCATCCTATAACATGAGATGTGAAATCCAAATCCTTCCCTTTCCAAACCTGAGACCCTTCCTATAGCTTGAGATGAAATATCAAACTCCTTCCCATTCCAATCCTGAGATAGCTTGAGATGTGAGATCCAAATCCTTCCCCTTCCAAACCTGAGACCCTTCCTATAGCTTGATATGTGATATCAAACTCCTTCCCATTACAATCCTGAGATAGCTTGAGATGTGATATCCAACTCCATCCCATTCCAATCCTGAGACCCTTCCGATAGCATGAGATGTGATAGCTCAATGCTTCTAATATCAAAACTGAGACCCTCCCTATAGTATGAGATGTGAAATCTACGTCCTTCCCATTCCTATCCTGAGACCCTTCCAATAGCATATGTGATATCCAACTCCTTCCCATTCCAAACCTGAGACCTTTCCTTTAGCATATGTGATATCCAACTCCTTCCAATTCCAATACTGAGACCCTTCCAATAGCATATGTGATATCTCAATGCTTCTAATATCAAAACTGAGACCCTCCCTATAACATGAGATGTGATATCCAACTCCTTCCCATTCCAATACTGAGACCCTTCCAATAGCATATGTGATATCTCAATGCTTCTAATATGAAAACTGAGACCCTCCCTATAACATGAATTGTGATATCCAAATCCTTCCCATTCCAATCCTGAGACCCTTCCGATAGCAGAGATGTGATATCTCAATGCTTATACCAAACCTAAGACTCTTCTGATAGCATGAGATGTGATATCTCAATGCTTCTAATACCAAACCTGAGATCCTTCCAATAACATGAGATATGATGTCCAAATCCCTCCCCTTCCAAACCTTAGACCATCCCTTTAGCATGAGATTTGATATCCAACTCCTTCCCATTCCAATCCTGAGACCCTTCTGATAGCATGAGATGTGATATCTCAATGCCTCTAATACCAAACCTGAGATCCTACCTCTAACATGAAATGTGATATCCATCTCCTTCCCTTTCCAAACCTGAGACCCTGCCTATAGCATGAGATGTGATATCCAAGTCCTTCCCATTCCAATCCTGAGACCCTTCCTATAGCATGTGATGTGATATCTCAATGCTTATACCAAACCTGAGACCCTTCCTATGGCATGAGATGTCATATACAACTCCTTCCCATTCCAACCCTGAGACCCTTCCTATAGCATGAGATGTGATATCTCAATTCTTATACCAAACATGAGACCCTTCCTATAGCATGAGATGTGATATCCAACTCCTTCCCATTCCAATCCTGAGACCCTTCCTATAGCATGAGATGTGATATCTCAAGGCCTCTAATACCAAACCTGAGATCCTTCCTCTAACATGAAATGTGATATCCAACTCCTTCCCCTTCCAAACCTGAGAGCCTTCCTATAGCATGAGATATGATATCCAAGTCCTTCCCATTCCAATCCTGAGACCCTTCCTATAACATGAAATGTGATATCCAACTCCTTCCCATTCTAACCTGAGACCCTTCCTATAGCATGAGATGGGATATCCAACTCCTTCCAAATCCAATACTGATACCCTTCCGATAGCATGAGATGTGATATCCCAATGCTTCTACCAAACCTGAGACCCATACTATGGCATGAGATGTGATATCAAACTCCTTCCCATTCCAATCCTGAGACGCTTCCTATAGCTTGAGATGTGATATCCAACTCCTTCCCATTCCAATTCTGAGACCCTTCTTATACCATGACACTTGATATCTCAATGCTTCTAATACCAAACCTGAGACCCGTCCTATAACATGAGATGTGATATCCAAATCCATCCCCTTCCAAACCTTAGACCCTTCCTTTATAATGAGATGTGATATCCAACTCCTTCCCATTCCAATCCTGAGACCCTTCCGATATCATGAGATGTGATATCTCAATGCTTATACCAAATCTGAGACCCTTCCTATGGCCTGAGATGTCATATACAACTCCTTCCCATTCCAATCCTGAGACCCTTCCTATAGCATGAGATGTGATATCTCAATGCTTATACCAAATCTGAGACCCTTCCTATAGCATGAGATGGGATATCCAACTCCTTCCCATTCCAATCCTGAGACCCTTCCTATAGCATGAGAAGTGATATCTCCATGCTTATACCAGACCTGAGACCCTTCCTATAGCATAAGATGTGATATCCACATCCTTCCCTTTCCAATCCTGAGACCCTTCCTATAGCATGAGATGTGATATCTCAATGCTTATACCAAACCTGAGACCCTTCCTATAGCATGAGATGTGATATCCAACTCCTTCCCATTCCAATCCTGAGACCCTTCCTATAGCATGAGATGTGATGTCTCAATGCTTCTAATACCAAACCTGAGATCCTTCCTATAACATGAGATGTGATATCCAACTCCTTCCCATTCCAATCCTGAGACCCTTATGATAGCATGAGATGTGATATCTCAATGCCTCTTATACCAAACCTGAGATCCTTCCGATAGCATGAGATGTGATATCTCAATGCTTCTAATACCAAACCTGAGATCCTTCCTATAATATGAGATGTGATTTCCAAATCCTTCCCCTTCCAAACCTGAGACCCTCCCTTTAGCATGAAATGTGATATCCAACTCCTTCCCATTCCAATCCTGAGACCCTTCTGATAGCATGAGATGTGATATCTCAATGCCTCTAATACCAAACCTGAGATCCTACCTCTAACATGAAATGTGATATCCATCTCCTTCCCTTTCCAACCCTGAGACCCTGCCTATAGCATGAGATGTGATATCCAAGTCCTTCCCATTCCAATCGTGAGACCCTTCCTATAGCATGTGATGTGATATCTCAATGCTTATACCAAACCTGAGACCCTTCCTATGGCATGAGATGTCATATACAACTCCTTCCCATTCCAACCCTGAGACCCTTCCTATAGCATGAGATGTGATATCTCAATGCTTATACCAAACCTGAGACCCTTCCTATAGCATGAGATGTGATATCCAACTTCTTCCCATTCCAATCCTGAGACCCTTCCTATAGCATGAGATGTGATATCTCAGTGCTTATACCAAACCTGAGACCCTTCCTATAGCATAAGATGTGATATCCAAATCCTTCCCATTCCAATCCTGAGACCCTTCCTATAGCATGAGATGTGATATCTCAATGCTTATACCAAACCTGAGACCCTTCCTATAGCATGAGATGTGATATCCAACTCCTTCCCATTCCAATCCTGAGACCCTTCCTATAGCATGAGATGTGATGTCTCAATGCTTCTAATACCAAACCTGAGATCCTTCCTATAACATGAGATGTGATATCCAACTCCTTCCCATTCCAATCCTGAGACCCTTATGATAGCATGAGATGTGATATCTCAATGCCTCTTATACCAAACCTGAGATCCTTCCGATAGCATGAGATGTGATATCTCAATGCTTCTAATACCAAACCTGAGATCCTTCCTATAATATGAGATGTGATTTCCAAATCCTTCCCCTTCCAAACCTGAGACCCTCCCTTTAGCATGAAATGTGATATCCAACTCCTTCCCATTCCAATCCTGAGACCCTTCTGATAGCATGAGATGTGATATCTCATTGCCTCTAATACCAAACCTGAGATCCTACCTCTAACATGAAATGTGATATCCATCTCCTTCCCTTTCCAAACCTGAGACCCTGCCTATAGCATGAGATGTGATATCCAAGTCCTTCCCATTCCAATCCTGAGACCCTTCCTATAGCATGTGATGTGATATCCAAGTCCTTCCCATTCCAATCCTGAGACCCTTCCTATAGCATGTGATGTGATATCTCAATGCTTATACCAAACCTGAGACCCTTCCTATGGCATGAGATGTCATATACAACTCCTTCCCATTCCAACCCTGAGACCCTTCCTATAGCATGAGATGTGATATCTCAATGCTTATACCAAACCTGAGACCCTTCCTATAGCTTGAGATGTGATATCCAACTTCTTCCCATTCCAATCCTGAGACCCTTCCTATAGCATGAGATGTGATATCCCAATGCTTCTACCAAACCTGAGACCCATACTATGGCATGAGATGTGATATCAAACTCCTTCCCATTCCAATCCTGAGACGCTTCCTATAGCTTGAGATGTGATATCCAACTCCTTCCCATTCCAATTCTGAGACCCTTCTTATACCATGAGACTTGATATCTCAATGCTTCTAATACCAAACCTGAGACCCGTCCTATAACATGAGATATGATATCCAAATCCTTCCCCTTCCAAACCTTAGACCCTTCCTTTATAATGAGATGTGATATCCAACTCCTTCCCATTCCAATCCTGAGACCCTTCCTATAGCATGAGATGTAATATCTCAATGCTTCTAATACCAAACCTGAGACCCTTCCTATAACATGAGATGGGATATCCAACTCCTTCCCATTCCAATCCTGAGACCCTTCCGATAGCAGAGATGTGATATCTCAATGCTTATACCAAACCTGAGACCCTTCCTAAGGCTTGAGATGTCATATACAACTCCTTCCCATTCCAATCCTGAGACCCTTCCTATAGCATGAGATGTGATATCTCAATGCTTATACCAAATCTGAGACCCTTCCTATAGCATGAGATGTGATATCCAAATCCTTCCCATTCCAATCCTGAGACCCTTCCTATAGCATGAGATGTGATATCTCAATGCTTATACCAAACCTGAGAGCCTACCTATAGCATGAGATGTGATATCCAAGTCCATCCCATTCCAATCCTTAGACCCTTCCTACAGCATGCGATGTGATATCTCAATGATTCTAATACCAAACCAGAGACCCGTCCTTTAACATGAGATGGGATATCCAACTCCTTCCCATTCCAATCCTGAGCCACTCCTGATAGCAGAGATGTGATATCTCAATGCTTATACCAAACCTGAGACCCTTCCTATAACATGAGATGTGATATCCAACTCCTTCCCGTTCCAAACCTGAGACACTTCCTATAGCATATGTGATATCCAACTCCTTCCCATTCCAAACATGAGACCCTTACTATAGCAAGAATGTAATATCTCAAGGCCTCTAATACCAAACCTGAGATCCTTCCTCTAACATGAAATGTGATATCCAACTCTTTCCCCTTCCAAACCTGAGAGCCTTCCTATAGCATGAGATATGATATCCAAGTCCTTCCCATTCCAATCCTGAGACCCTTCCTATAACATGAAATGTGATATCCAACTCCTTCCCATTCTAACCTGAGACCCTTCCTATAGCATGAGATGGGATATCCAACTCCTTCCAAATCCAATACTGATACCCTTCCGATAGCATGAGATGTGATATCCCAATGCTTCTACCAAACCTGAGACCCATACTATGGCATGAGATGTGATATCAAACTCCTTCCCATTCCAATCCTGAGACGCTTCCTATAGCTTGAGATGTGATATCCAACTCCTTCCCATTCCAATTCTGAGACCCTTCTTATACCATGACACTTGATATCTCAATGCTTCTAATACCAAACCTGAGACCCGTCCTATAACATGAGATGTGATATCCAAATCCATCCCCTTCCAAACCTTAGACCCTTCCTTTATAATGAGATGTGATATCCAACTCCTTCCCATTCCAATCCTGAGACCCTTCCGATATCATGAGATGTGATATCTCAATGCTTATACCAAATCTGAGACCCTTCCTATGGCCTGAGATGTCATATACAACTCCTTCCCATTCCAATCCTGAGACCCTTCCTATAGCATGAGATGTGATATCTCAATGCTTATACCAAATCTGAGACCCTTCCTATAGCATGAGATGGGATATCCAACTCCTTCCCATTCCAATCCTGAGACCCTTCCTATAGCATGAGAAGTGATATCTCCATGCTTATACCAAACCTGAGACCCTTCCTATAGCATAAGATGTGATATCCAAATCCTTCCCTTTCCAATCCTGAGACCCTTCCTATAGCATGAGATGTGATATCTCAATGCTTATACCAAACCTGAGACCCTTCCTATAGCATGAGATGTGATATCCAACTCCTTCCCATTCCAAACCTGAGACCCTTCCTATAGCATGAGATGTGATGTCTCAATGCTTCTAATACCAAACCTGAGATCCTTCCTATAACATGAGATGTGATATCCAACTCCTTCCCATTCCAATCCTGAGACCCTTATGATAGCATGAGATGTGATATCTCAATGCCTCTTATACCAAACCTGAGATCCTTCCGATAGCATGAGATGTGATATCTCAATGCTTCTAATACCAAACCTGAGATCCTTCCTATAATATGAGATGTGATTTCCAAATCCTTCCCCTTCCAAACCTGAGACCCTCCCTTTAGCATGAAATGTGATATCCAACTCCTTCCCATTCCAATCCTGAGACCCTTCTGATAGCATGAGATGTGATATCTCAATGCCTCTAATACCAAACCTGAGATCCTACCTCTAACATGAAATGTGATATCCATCTCCTTCCCTTTCCAACCCTGAGACCCTGCCTATAGCATGAGATGTGATATCCAAGTCCTTCCCATTCCAATCGTGAGACCCTTCCTATAGCATGTGATGTGATATCTCAATGCTTATACCAAACCTGAGACCCTTCCTATGGCATGAGATGTCATATACAACTCCTTCCCATTCCAACCCTGAGACCCTTCCTATAGCATGAGATGTGATATCTCAATGCTTATACCAAACCTGAGACCCTTCCTATAGCATGAGATGTGATATCCAACTTCTTCCCATTCCAATCCTGAGACCCTTCCTATAGCATGAGATGTGATATCTCAGTGCTTATACCAAACCTGAGACCCTTCCTATAGCATAAGATGTGATATCCAAATCCTTCCCATTCCAATCCTGAGACCCTTCCTATAGCATGAGATGTGATATCTCAATGCTTATACCAAACCTGAGACCCTTCCTATAGCATGAGATGTGATATCCAACTCCTTCCCATTCCAATCCTGAGACCCTTCCTATAGCATGAGATGTGATGTCTCAATGCTTCTAATACCAAACCTGAGATCCTTCCTATAACATGAGATGTGATATCCAACTCCTTCCCATTCCAATCCTGAGACCCTTATGATAGCATGAGATGTGATATCTCAATGCCTCTTATACCAAACCTGAGATCCTTCCGATAGCATGAGATGTGATATCTCAATGCTTCTAATACCAAACCTGAGATCCTTCCTATAATATGAGATGTGATTTCCAAATCCTTCCCCTTCCAAACCTGAGACCCTCCCTTTAGCATGAAATGTGATATCCAACTCCTTCCCATTCCAATCCTGAGACCCTTCTGATAGCATGAGATGTGATATCTCAATGCCTCTAATACCAAACCTGAGATCCTACCTCTAACGTGAAATGTGATATCCATCTCCTTCCCTTTCCAACCCTGAGACCCTGCCTATAGCATGAGATGTGATATCCAAGTCCTTCCCATTCCAATCGTGAGACCCTTCCTATAGCATGTGATGTGATATCTCAATGCTTATACCAAACCTGAGACCCTTCCTATGGCATGAGATGTCATATACAACTCCTTCCCATTCCAACCCTGAGACCCTTCCTATAGCATGAGATGTGATATCTCAATGCTTATACCAAACCTGAGACCCTTCCTATAGCATGAGATGTGATATCCAACTTCTTCCCATTCCAATCCTGAGACCCTTCCTATAGCATGAGATGTGATATCTCAGTGCTTATACCAAACCTGAGACCCTTCCTATAGCATAAGATGTGATATCCAAATCCTTCCCATTCCAATCCTGAGACCCTTCCTATAGCATGAGATGTGATATCTCAATGCTTATACCAAACCTGAGACCCTTCCTATAGCATGAGATGTGATATCCAACTCCTTCCCATTCCAATCCTGAGACCCTTCCTATAGCATGAGATGTGATGTCTCAATGCTTCTAATACCAAACCTGAGATCCTTCCTATAACATGAGATGTGATATCCAACTCCTTCCCATTCCAATCCTGAGACCCTTATGATAGCATGAGATGTGATATCTCAATGCCTCTTATACCAAACCTGAGATCCTTCCGATAGCATGAGATGTGATATCTCAATGCTTCTAATACCAAACCTGAGATCCTTCCTATAATATGAGATGTGATTTCCAAATCCTTCCCCTTCCAAACCTGAGACCCTCCCTTTAGCATGAAATGTGATATCCAACTCCTTCCCATTCCAATCCTGAGACCCTTCTGATAGCATGAGATGTGATATCTCATTGCCTCTAATACCAAACCTGAGATCCTACCACTAACATGAAATGTGATATCCATCTCCTTCCCTTTCCAAACCTGAGACCCTGCCTATAGCATGAGATGTGATATCCAAGTCCTTCCCATTCCAATCCTGAGACCCTTCCTATAGCATGTGATGTGATATCCAAGTCCTTCCCATTCCAATCCTGAGACCCTTCCTATAGCATGTGATGTGATATCTCAATGCTTATACCAAACCTGAGACCCTTCCTATGGCATGAGATGTCATATACAACTCCTTCCCATTCCAACCCTGAGACCCTTCCTATAGCATGAGATGTGATATCTCAATGCTTATACCAAACCTGAGACCCTTCCTATAGCTTGAGATGTGATATCCAACTTCTTCCCATTCCAATCCTGAGACCCTTCCTATAGCATGAGATGTGATATCCCAATGCTTCTACCAAACCTGAGACCCATACTATGGCATGAGATGTGATATCAAACTCCTTCCCATTCCAATCCTGAGACGCTTCCTATAGCTTGAGATGTGATATCCAACTCCTTCCCATTCCAATTCTGAGACCCTTCTTATACCATGAGACTTGATATCTCAATGCTTCTAATACCAAACCTGAGACCCGTCCTATAACATGAGATATGATATCCAAATCCTTCCCCTTCCAAACCTTAGACCCTTCCTTTATAATGAGATGTGATATCCAACTCCTTCCCATTCCAATCCTGAGACCCTTCCTATAGCATGAGATGTAATATCGCAATGCTTCTAATACCAAACCTGAGACCCTTCCTATAACATGAGATGGGATATCCAACTCCTTCCCATTCCAATCCTGAGACCCTTCCGATAGCAGAGATGTGATATCTCAATGCTTATACCAAACCTGAGACCCTTCCTAAGGCTTGAGATGTCATATACAACTCATTCCCATTCCAATCCTGAGACCCTTCCTATAGCATGAGATGTGATATCTCAATGCTTATACCAAACCTGAGAGCCTACCTATAGCATGAGATGTGATATCCAAGTCCATCCCATTCCAATCCTTAGACCCTTCCTACAGCATGCGATGTGATATCTCAATGATTCTAATACCAAACCAGAGACCCGTCCTTTAACATGAGATGGGATATCCAACTCCTTCCCATTCCAATCCTGAGCCACTCCTGATAGCAGAGATGTGATATCTCAATGCTTATACCAAACCTGAGACCCTTCCTATAACATGAGATGTGATATCCAACTCCTTCCCGTTCCAAACCTGAGACACTTCCTATAGCATATGTGATATCCAACTCCTTCCCATTCCAAACATGAGACCCTTACTATAGCAAGAATGTAATATCTCAAGGCCTCTAATACCAAACCTGAGATCCTTCCTCTAACATGAAATGTGATATCCAACTCCTTCCCCTTCCAAACCTGAGAGCCTTCCTATAGCATGAGATATGATATCCAAGTCCTTCCCATTCCAATCCTGAGACCCTTCCTATAACATGAAATGTGATATCCAACTCCTTCCCATTCTAACCTGAGACCCTTCCTATAGCATGAGATGGGATATCCAACTCCTTCCAAATCCAATACTGATACCCTTCCGATAGCATGAGATGTGATATCCCAATGCTTCTACCAAACCTGAGACCCATACTATGGCATGAGATGTGATATCAAACTCCTTCCCATTCCAATCCTGAGACGCTTCCTATAGCTTGAGATGTGATATCCAACTCCTTCCCATTCCAATTCTGAGACCCTTCTTATACCATGACACTTGATATCTCAATGCTTCTAATACCAAACCTGAGACCCGTCCTATAACATGAGATGTGATATCCAAATCCATCCCCTTCCAAACCTTAGACCCTTCCTTTATAATGAGATGTGATATCCAACTCCTTCCCATTCCAATCCTGAGACCCTTCCGATATCATGAGATGTGATATCGCAATGCTTATACCAAATCTGAGACCCTTCCTATGGCCTGAGATGTCATATACAACTCCTTCCCATTCCAATCCTGAGACCCTTCCTATAGCATGAGATGTGATATCTCAATGCTTATACCAAATCTGAGACCCTTCCTATAGCATGAGATGGGATATCCAACTCCTTCCCATTCCAATCCTGAGACCCTTCCTATAGCATGAGAAGTGATATCTCCATGCTTATACCAAACCTGAGACCCTTCCTATAGCATAAGATGTGATATCCAAATCCTTCCCTTTCCAATCCTGAGACCCTTCCTATAGCATGAGATGTGATATCTCAATGCTTATACCAAACCTGAGACCCTTCCTATAGCATGAGATGTGATATCCAACTCCTTCCCATTCCAAACCTGAGACCCTTCCTATAGCATGAGATGTGATGTCTCAATGCTTCTAATACCAAACCTGAGATCCTTCCTATAACATGAGATGTGATATCCAACTCCTTCCCATTCCAATCCTGAGACCCTTATGATAGCATGAGATGTGATATCTCAATGCCTCTTATACCAAACCTGAGATCCTTCCGATAGCATGAGATGTGATATCTCAATGCTTCTAATACCAAACCTGAGATCCTTCCTATAATATGAGATGTGATTTCCAAATCCTTCCCCTTCCAAACCTGAGACCCTCCCTTTAGCATGAAATGTGATATCCAACTCCTTCCCATTCCAATCCTGAGACCCTTCTGATAGCATGAGATGTGATATCTCAATGCCTCTAATACCAAACCTGAGATCCTACCTCTAACATGAAATGTGATATCCATCTCCTTCCCTTTCCAACCCTGAGACCCTGCCTATAGCATGAGATGTGATATCCAAGTCCTTCCCATTCCAATCGTGAGACCCTTCCTATAGCATGTGATGTGATATCTCAATGCTTATACCAAACCTGAGACCCTTCCTATGGCATGAGATGTCATATACAACTCCTTCCCATTCCAATCCTGAGACCCTTCCTATAGCATGAGATGTGATATCTCAATGCTTATACCAAATCTGAGACCCTTCCTATAGCATGAGATGGGATATCCAACTCCTTCCCATTCCAATCCTGAGACCCTTCCTATAGCATGAGATGTGATATCTCAGTGCTTATACCAAACCTGAGACCCTTCCTATAGCATAAGATGTGATATCCAAATCCTTCCCATTCCAATCCTGAGATCCTTCCTATAGCAGGGGATGTGATATCTCAATGCTTATACCAAACCTGAGACCCTTCCTATAGCATGAGATGTGATATCCAACTCCTTCCCATTCCAATCCTGAGACCCTTCCTATAGCATGAGATGTGATGTCTCAATGCTTCTAATACCAAACCTGAGATCCTTCCTATAACATGAGATGTGATATCCAACTCCTTCCCATTCCAATCCTGAGACCCTTATGATAGCATGAGATGTGATATCTCAATGCCTCTTATACCAAACCTGAGATCCTTCCGATAGCATGAGATGTGATATCTCAATGCTTCTAATACCAAACCTGAGATCCTTCCTATAATATGAGATGTGATTTCCAAATCCTTCCCCTTCCAAACCTGAGACCCTCCCTTTAGCATGAAATGTGATATCCAACTCCTTCCCATTCCAATCCTGAGACCCTTCTGATAGCATGAGATGTGATATCTCATTGCCTCTAATACCAAACCTGAGATCCTACCTCTAACATGAAATGTGATATCCATCTCCTTCCCTTTCCAAACCTGAGACCCTGCCTATAGCATGAGATGTGATATCCAAGTCCTTCCCATTCCAATCCTGAGACCCTTCCTATAGCATGTGATGTGATATCCAAGTCCTTCCCATTCCAATCCTGAGACCCTTCCTATAGCATGTGATGTGATATCTCAATGCTTATACCAAACCTGAGACCCTTCCTATGGCATGAGATGTCATATACAACTCCTTCCCATTCCAACCCTGAGACCCTTCCTATAGCATGAGATGTGATATCTCAATGCTTATACCAAACCTGAGACCCTTCCTATAGCTTGAGATGTGATATCCAACTTCTTCCCATTCCAATCCTGAGACCCTTCCTATAGCATGAGATGTGATATCCCAATGCTTCTACCAAACCTGAGACCCATACTATGGCATGAGATGTGATATCAAACTCCTTCCCATTCCAATCCTGAGACGCTTCCTATAGCTTGAGATGTGATATCCAACTCCTTCCCATTCCAATTCTGAGACCCTTCTTATACCATGAGACTTGATATCTCAATGCTTCTAATACCAAACCTGAGACCCTTCCGATATCATGAGATGTGATATCTCAATGCTTATACCAAATCTGAGACCCTTCCTATGGCCTGAGATGTCATATACAACTCCTTCCCATTCCAATCCTGAGACCCTTCCTATAGCATGAGATGTGATATCTCAATGCTTATACCAAATCTGAGACCCTTCCTATAGCATGAGATGGGATATCCAACTCCTTCCCATTCCAATCCTGAGACCCTTCCTATAGCATGAGAAGTGATATCTCCATGCTTATACCAAACCTGAGACCCTTCCTATAGCATAAGATGTGATATCCAAATCCTTCCCTTTCCAATCCTGAGACCCTTCCTATAGCATGAGATGTGATATCTCAATGCTTATACCAAACCTGAGACCCTTCCTATAGCATGAGATGTGATATCCAACTCCTTCCCATTCCAATCCTGAGACCCTTCCTATAGCATGAGATGTGATGTCTCAATGCTTCTAATACCAAACCTGAGATCCTTCCTATAACATGAGATGTGATATCCAACTCCTTCCCATTCCAATCCTGAGACCCGTATGATAGCATGAGATGTGATATCTCAATGCCTCTTATACCAAACCTGAGATCCTTCCGATAGCATGAGATGTGATATCTCAATGCTTCTAATACCAAACCTGAGATCCTTCCTATAATATGAGATGTGATTTCCAAATCCTTCCCCTTCCAAACCTGAGACCCTCCCTTTAGCATGAAATGTGATATCCAACTCCTTCCCATTCCAATCCTGAGACCCTTCTGATAGCATGAGATGTGAAATCTCAATGCCTCTAATACCAAACCTGAGATCCTACCTCTAACATGAAATGTGATATCCATCTCCTTCCCTTTCCAACCCTGAGACCCTGCCTATAGCATGAGATGTGATATCCAAGTCCTTCCCATTCCAATCGTGAGACCCTTCCTATAGCATGTGATGTGATATCTCAATGCTTATACCAAACCTGAGACCCTTCCTATGGCATGAGATGTCATATACAACTCCTTCCCATTCCAACCCTGAGACCCTTCCTATAGCATGAGATGTGATATCTCAATGCTTATACCAAACCTGAGACCCTTCCTATAGCATGAGATGTGATATCCAACTTCTTCCCATTCCAATCCTGAGACCCTTCCTATAGCATGAGATGTGATATCTCAATGCTTCTAATACCAAACCTGAGACCCTTCCGATAACATGAGATGGGATATCCAACTCCTTCCCATTCCTATCCTGAGACCCTTCCGATAGCAGAGATGTGATATCTCAATGCTTATACCAAACCTGAGACCCTTCCTATAGCATGAGATGTGATATCCAACTTCTTCCCATTCCAATCCTGAGACCCTTCCTATAGCATGAGATGTGATATCTCAGTGCTTATACCAAACCTGAGACCCTTCCTATAGCATAAGATGTGATATCCAAATCCTTCCCATTCCAATCCTGAGACCCTTCCTATAGCATGAGATGTGATATCTCAATGCTTATACCAAACCTGAGACCCTTCCTATAGCATGAGATGTGATATCCAACTCCTTCCCATTCCAATCCTGAGACCCTTCCTATAGCATGAGATGTGATGTCTCAATGCTTCTAATACCAAACCTGAGATCCTTCCTATAACATGAGATGTGATATCCAACTCCTTCCCATTCCAATCCTGAGACCCTTATGATAGCATGAGATGTGATATCTCAATGCCTCTTATACCAAACCTGAGATCCTTCCGATAGCATGAGATGTGATATCTCAATGCTTCTAATACCAAACCTGAGATCCTTCCTATAATATGAGATGTGATTTCCAAATCCTTCCCCTTCCAAACCTGAGACCCTCCCTTTAGCATGAAATGTGATATCCAACTCCTTCCCATTCCAATCCTGAGACCCTTCTGATAGCATGAGATGTGATATCTCATTGCCTCTAATACCAACCCTGAGGTCCTTCCTATAACATGAGATGTGATATCCAAATCCTTCCCATTCCAAACCTGAGACCCTGCCTATAGTATGAGATGTGATATCCAAGTCCTTCCCATTCCAATCCTGAGACCCTTCCTATAGCATGTGATGTGATATCCAAGTCCTTCCCATTCCAATCCTGAGACCCTTCCTATAGCATGTGATGTGATATCTCAATGCTTATACCAAACCTGAGACCCTTCCTATGGCATGAGATGTCATATACAACTCCTTCCCATTCCAACCCTGAGACCCTTCCTATAGCATGAGATGTGATATCTCAATGCTTATACCAAACCTGAGACCCTTCCTATAGCTTGAGATGTGATATCCAACTTCTTCCCATTCCAATCCTGAGACCCTTCCTATAGCATGAGATGTGATATCCCAATGCTTCTACCAAACCTGAGACCCATACTATGGCATGAGATGTGATATCAAACTCCTTCCCATTCCAATCCTGAGACGCTTCCTATAGCTTGAGATGTGATATCCAACTCCTTCCCATTCCAATTCTGAGACCCTTCTTATACCATGAGACTTGATATCTCAATGCTTCTAATACCAAACCTGAGACCCGTTCTATAACATGAGATGTGATATCCAAATCCTTCCCCTTCCAAACCTTAGACCCTTCCTTTATAATGAGATGTGATATCCAACTCCTTCCCATTCCAATCCTGAGACCCTTCCTATAGCATGAGATGTGATATCTCAATGCTTCTAATACCAAACCTGAGACCCTTCCTATAACATGAGATGGGATATCCAACTCCTTCCCATTCCAATCCTGAGACCCTTCCGATAGCAGAGATGTGATATCTCAATGCTTATACCAAACCTGAGACCCTTCCTAAGGCTTGAGATGTCATATACAACTCCTTCCCATTCCAATCCTGAGACCCTTCCTATAGCATGAGATGTGATATCTCAATGCTTATACCAAATCTGAGACCCTTCCTATAGCATGAGATGTGATATCCAACTCCTTCCCATTCCAATCCTGAGACCCTTCCTATAGCATGAGATGTGATGTCTCAATGCTTCTAATACCAAACCTGAGATCCTTCCTATAACATGAGATGTGATATCCAACTCCTTCCCATTCCAATCCTGAGACCCTTATGATAGCATGAGATGTGATATCTCAATGCCTCTTATACCAAACCTGAGATCCTTCCGATAGCATGAGATGTGATATCTCAATGCTTCTAATACCAAACCTGAGATCCTTCCTATAATATGAGATGTGATTTCCAAATCCTTCCCCTTCCAAACCTGAGACCCTCCCTTTAGCATGAAATGTGATATCCAACTCCTTCCCATTCCAATCCTGAGACCCTTCTGATAGCATGAGATGTGATATCTCATTGCCTCTAATACCAAACCTGAGATCCTACCTCTAACATGAAATGTGATATCCATCTCCTTCCCTTTCCAAACCTGAGACCCTGCCTATAGCATGAGATGTGATATCCAAGTCCTTCCCATTCCAATCCTGAGACCCTTCCTATAGCATGTGATGTGATATCCAAGTCCTTCCCATTCCAATCCTGAGACCCTTCCTATAGCATGTGATGTGATATCTCAATGCTTATACCAAACCTGAGACCCTTCCTATGGCATGAGATGTCATATACAACTCCTTCCCATTCCAACCCTGAGACCCTTCCTATAGCATGAGATGTGATATCTCAATGCTTATACCAAACCTGAGACCCTTCCTATAGCTTGAGATGTGATATCCAACTTCTTCCCATTCCAATCCTGAGACCCTTCCTATAGCATGAGATGTGATATCCCAATGCTTCTACCAAACCTGAGACCCATACTATGGCATGAGATGTGATATCAAACTCCTTCCCATTCCAATCCTGAGACGCTTCCTATAGCTTGAGATGTGATATCCAACTCCTTCCCATTCCAATTCTGAGACCCTTCTTATACCATGAGACTTGATATCTCAATGCTTCTAATACCAAACCTGAGACCCTTCCGATATCATGAGATGTGATATCTCAATGCTTATACCAAATCTGAGACCCTTCCTATGGCCTGAGATGTCATATACAACTCCTTCCCATTCCAATCCTGAGACCCTTCCTATAGCATGAGATGTGATATCTCAATGCTTATACCAAATCTGAGACCCTTCCTATAGCATGAGATGGGATATCCAACTCCTTCCCATTCCAATCCTGAGACCCTTCCTATAGCATGAGAAGTGATATCTCCATGCTTATACCAAACCTGAGACCCTTCCTATAGCATAAGATGTGATATCCAAATCCTTCCCTTTCCAATCCTGAGACCCTTCCTATAGCATGAGATGTGATATCTCAATGCTTATACCAAACCTGAGACCCTTCCTATAGCATGAGATGTGATATCCAACTCCTTCCCATTCCAATCCTGAGACCCTTCCTATAGCATGAGATGTGATGTCTCAATGCTTCTAATACCAAACCTGAGATCCTTCCTATAACATGAGATGTGATATCCAACTCCTTCCCATTCCAATCCTGAGACCCTTATGATAGCATGAGATGTGATATCTCAATGCCTCTTATACCAAACCTGAGATCCTTCCGATAGCATGAGATGTGATATCTCAATGCTTCTAATACCAAACCTGAGATCCTTCCTATAATATGAGATGTGATTTCCAAATCCTTCCCCTTCCAAACCTGAGACCCTCCCTTTAGCATGAAATGTGATATCCAACTCCTTCCCATTCCAATCCTGAGACCCTTCTGATAGCATGAGATGTGATATCTCAATGCCTCTAATACCAAACCTGAGATCCTACCTCTAACATGAAATGTGATATCCATCTCCTTCCCTTTCCAACCCTGAGACCCTGCCTATAGCATGAGATGTGATATCCAAGTCCTTCCCATTCCAATCGTGAGACCCTTCCTATAGCATGTGATGTGATATCTCAATGCTTATACCAAACCTGAGACCCTTCCTATGGCATGAGATGTCATATACAACTCCTTCCCATTCCAACCCTGAGACCCTTCCTATAGCATGAGATGTGATATCTCAATGCTTATACCAAACCTGAGACCCTTCCTATAGCATGAGATGTGATATCCAACTTCTTCCCATTCCAATCCTGAGACCCTTCCTATAGCATGAGATGTGATATCTCAATGCTTCTAATACCAAACCTGAGACCCTTCCTATAACATGAGATGGGATATCCAACTCCTTCCCATTCCTATCCTGAGACCCTTCCGATAGCAGAGATGTGATATCTCAATGCTTATACCAAACCTGAGACCCTTCCTATAGCATGAGATGTGATATCCAACTTCTTCCCATTCCAATCCTGAGACCCTTCCTATAGCATGAGATGTGATATCTCAGTGCTTATACCAAACCTGAGACCCTTCCTATAGCATAAGATGTGATATCCAAATCCTTCCCATTCCAATCCTGAGACCCTTCCTATAGCATGAGATGTGATATCTCAATGCTTATACCAAACCTGAGACCCTTCCTATAGCATGAGATGTGATATCCAACTCCTTCCCATTCCAATCCTGAGACCCTTCCTATAGCATGAGATGTGATGTCTCAATGCTTCTAATACCAAACCTGAGATCCTTCCTATAACATGAGATGTGATATCCAACTCCTTCCCATTCCAATCCTGAGACCCTTATGATAGCATGAGATGTGATATCTCAATGCCTCTTATACCAAACCTGAGATCCTTCCGATAGCATGAGATGTGATATCTCAATGCTTCTAATACCAAACCTGAGATCCTTCCTATAATATGAGATGTGATTTCCAAATCCTTCCCCTTCCAAACCTGAGACCCTCCCTTTAGCATGAAATGTGATATCCAACTCCTTCCCATTCCAATCCTGAGACCCTTCTGATAGCATGAGATGTGATATCTCATTGCCTCTAATACCAACCCTGAGGTCCTTCCTATAACATGAGATGTGATATCCAAATCCTTCCCATTCCAAACCTGAGACCCTGCCTATAGCATGAGATGTGATATCCAAGTCCTTCCCATTCCAATCCTGAGACCCTTCCTATAGCATGTGATGTGATATCCAAGTCCTTCCCATTCCAATCCTGAGACCCTTCCTATAGCATGTGATGTGATATCTCAATGCTTATACCAAACCTGAGACCCTTCCTATGGCATGAGATGTCATATACAACTCCTTCCCATTCCAACCCTGAGACCCTTCCTATAGCATGAGATGTGATATCTCAATGCTTATACCAAACCTGAGACCCTTCCTATAGCTTGAGATGTGATATCCAACTTCTTCCCATTCCAATCCTGAGACCCTTCCTATAGCATGAGATGTGATATCCCAATGCTTCTACCAAACCTGAGACCCATACTATGGCATGAGATGTGATATCAAACTCCTTCCCATTCCAATCCTGAGACGCTTCCTATAGCTTGAGATGTGATATCCAACTCCTTCCCATTCCAATTCTGAGACCCTTCTTATACCATGAGACTTGATATCTCAATGCTTCTAATACCAAACCTGAGACCCGTCCTATAACATGAGATGTGATATCCAAATCCTTCCCCTTCCAAACCTTAGACCCTTCCTTTATAATGAGATGTGATATCCAACTCCTTCCCATTCCAATCCTGAGACCCTTCCTATAGCATGAGATGTGATATCTCAATGCTTCTAATACCAAACCTGAGACCCTTCCTATAACATGAGATGGGATATCCAACTCCTTCCCATTCCAATCCTGAGACCCTTCCGATAGCAGAGATGTGATATCTCAATGCTTATACCAAACCTGAGACCCTTCCTAAGGCTTGAGATGTCATATACAACTCCTTCCCATTCCAATCCTGAGACCCTTCCTATAGCATGAGATGTGATATCTCAATGCTTATACCAAATCTGAGACCCTTCCTATAGCATGAGATGTGATATCCAAATCCTTCCCATTCCAATCCTGAGACCCTTCCTATAGCATGAGATGTGATATCTCAATGCTTATACCAAACCTGAGAGCCTACCTATAGCATGAGATGTGATATCCAAGTCCATCCCATTCCAATCCTTAGACCCTTCCTACAGCATGCGATGTGATATCTCAATGATTCTAATACCAAACCAGAGACCCTTCCTTTAACATGAGATGGGATATCCAACTCCTTCCCATTCCAATCCTGAGCCACTCCTGATAGCAGAGATGTGATATCTCAATGCTTATACCAAACCTGAGACCCTTCCTATAACATGAGATGTGATATCCAACTCCTTCCCGTTCCAAACCTGAGACACTTCCTATAGCATATGTGATATCCAACTCCTTCCCATTCCAAACATGAGACCCTTACTATAGCAAGAATGTAATATCCAACTCCTACCCATTCCAATCCTGAGACCATTCCTATAGCATGAGATGTGATATATCAATGCTTCTAATACCAAACCTGAGATCCTTCCTATGACATGAGATGTGATATCCAAATCCTTCCCATTCCAATCCTGAGACCCTTCCTATAGCAAGAGATGTGATATCCAAATCCTTCCCATTCCAATCCTGAGACCCTTCCTATAACATGAGATGTGATATTCAACTCCTTCCCATTCCAACCTGAGACACTTCCTATAGCATGAGATGTGATATCCAACTCCTTGCCATTCAAATCCTGAGACCCTTCCTATAGCATGAGATGTGATATCTCAATGCTTCTACCAAACCTGAGACCCTTCCTTTAGCATGAGATGTGATATCCAAATCCTTCACATTCCAATCCTGAGACCCTTCCTATAGCATGAGATGTGATATCTCAATGCTTCTAATACCAAACCTGAGATCCTTCCTATAACATGAGATGTGATATCCAATTCCTTCCCATTCCAAACCTGAGACCCTTCCTATTGGATGAGATGTGATATCCAACTCCTTCCCATTCCAACCCTGAGACCCTTCCTATACCATGAGATGTGATATCTCAATGCTTCTAATACCAAACCTGGGAACCGTCCTATAACATGAGATGTGATATCTCAATGTTTCTAATAAAAAACCTGAGACCCTTCCTATAACATGAGATGTGATATCCAATTCCTTCCCATTCCAAACCTGAGACCCTTCCTATTGGATGAGATGTGATATCCAAATCCTTCCCCTTCCAAACCTGAGACCCTTCCTTTAGCATGAGATGTGATATCCAAATACTTCCAATTCCAATCCTAAAACCCTTCCTATAGCATGAGATGTGATATCTCAATGTTTCTAATAAAAAACCTGAGACCCTTCCTATAGCAAGAGATGTGATATCCAAATCCTTCCCATTCCAATCCTGAGACCCTTCCTGTATATAACATGAGATGTGATATCCAACTCCTTCCCATTCCAACCTGAGACCCTTCCTATAGCATGAGATGTGATATCCAACTCCTTACCATTCAAATTCTGAGACCCTCCCTATAACAAGAGATGTCATATCCAACTCCTTCCCATTCCAAACCTGAGACCCTTCCTATAACAGGAGATCTGATATCCAACTCCTTCCCATTCCAAACCTGAGACCCTTCCGATAGCATGAGATGTGATATCTCAATGCTTCAAAAACCAAACATGAGAACCATCCTATAACATGAGATGTGAAATCCAAATCCTTCCCTTCCCAAACCTGAGACTCTTCCTATAGCATGAGATGTGATATCTCAATGCTTCTACCAAACCTGAAACCCTTCCTATAGCATGAGATGTGATATCCAACTCCTTCCCATTCCAATCCTGAGACACATCCTATAGCATGAGATGTGATATCACAATGCTTCTAATACCAAACCTGAGACCCGTCCTATAACATGAGATGTGATATCCAAATCCTTCCCCTTCCAAACCTGAGACCCTTCCTTGAGCATGAGATGTGATATATAGCTCCTCCCATTCCAATCCTGAGACCCTTCCTATAGCATGAGATGTGATATCTCAATGCTTCTAATACCAAACCTGAGATCCTTCCTATAACATGAGATGTGATATCCAACTCCTTCCCATTCCAATCCCGAGACCCTTCCTATAGCATGAGATGTGATATCTCAATGCTTCTAATACCAAACCTAAGGTCCTTCCTATAACATGAGATGTGATATCCAAATCCTTCCCATTCCAAACCTGAGACCCTCCCTTTAGCATGAGATGTGATATCCAACTCCTTCCCATTCCAATCCTGATACCCTTCTGATAGCATGAGATCTGATATCTCAATGCCTCTAATACCAAACCTGAGATCCTACCTCTAACATGAAATGTGATATCCAACTCCTTCCTTTTCCAAACCTGAGACCCTTCCTACAGCATGAGATGTGATATCCAAGTCCTTCCCATTCCAATCCTGAGACCCTTCCTATAACATGAGATGTGATATCCAACTCCTTCTATTCCAACCTGAGACCCTTCCTATAGCATGAGATGGGATATCCAACTCCTTCCAAATCCAATCCTGATACCCTTCCGATAGCATGAGATGTGATATACCAATGCTTCTACAAAACCTGAGACCCATACCATGGCATGAGATGTGATATCAAACTCCCGTCCTATACCATGAGACTTGATATCTCAATGCTTCTAATACCAAACCTGAGACCGGTCCAATAACATGAGATGTGATATCCAAATCCTTCCCCTTCCAAACCTTAGACCCTTCCTTTATCATGAGATGTGATATCCAAGTCCTTCCCATTCCATTCCTGAGACCCTTCCTATAGCATGAAATGTGATATCTCAATGCTTCTAATACCAAACCTGAGACCCTTCCTATAACATGAGATGTGATATCCAAGTCCTTCCCATTCCAATCCTGAGACCCTTCCTATAGCATGAGATTTGATATCTCAATGCTTCTAATACCAAACCTGAGACCCTTCCTATAACATGAATTATGATATCCAAATCCTTCCCATTCCAATCCTGAGACCCTTCCGATAGCAGAGATGTGATATCTCAATGCTTATACCAAACCTAAGACCCTTCCGATAGCATGAGATGTGATATCTCAATGCTTCTAATACCAAACCTGAGATCCTTCCAATAACATGAGATGTGATATCCAACTCCTTCCCATTCCAATCCCGAGACCCTTCCTATAGCATGAGATGTGATATCTCAATGCTTCTAATACCAAACCTAAGGTCCTTCCTATAACATGAGATGTGATATCCAAATCCTTCCCATTCCAAACCTGAGACCCTCCCTTTAGCATGAGATGTGATATCCAACTCCTTCCCCTTCCAAACCTGAGACCCTTCCTTTAGCATGAGATGTGATATCCAGCTCCTCCCATTCCAATCCTGAGACCCTTCCGATAGCAGAGATGTGATATTTCAATGCTTATACCAAACCTGAGACCCTTCCCATAGCATGAGATGTGATATCCAGCTCCTCCCATTCCAATCCTGAGACCCTTCCGATAGCAGAGATGTGATATTTCAATGCTTATACCAAACCTGAGACCCTTCCCATAGCATGAGATGTGATATCCAACTCCTTCCCATTCCAATCCTGAGACCCTTCCTATAGCATGAGATGTGATATCTCAATGCTTCTAATACCAAACCTGAGATCCTTCCTATAACATGAGATGTGATATCCAACTCCTTCCCATTCCAATCCCGAGACCCTTCCTATAGCATGAGATGTGATATCTCAATGCTTCTAATACCAAACCTAAGGTCCTTCCTATAACATGAGATGTGATATCCAAATCCTTCCCATTCCAAACCTGAGACCCTCCCTTTAGCATGAGATGTGATATCCAACTCCTTCCCATTCCAATCCTGATACCCTTCTGATAGCATGAGATGTGATATCTCAATGCCTCTAATACCAAACCTGAGATCCTACCTCTAACATGAAATGTGATATCCAACTCCTTCCTTTTCCAAACCTGAGACCCTTCCTACAGCATGAGATGTGATATCCAAGTCCTTCCCATTCCAATCCTGAGACCCTTCCTATAACATGAGATGTGATATCCAACTCCTTCTATTCCAACCTGAGACCCTTCCTAGATGTGATATCTCAATGCTTCTAATACCAAACCTAAGGTCCTTCCTATAACATGAGATGTGATATCCAAATCCTTCCCATTCCAAACCTGAGACCCTCCCTTTAGCATGAGATGTGATATCCAACTCCTTCCCATTCCAATCCTGATACCCTTCTGATAGCATGAGATGTGATATCTCAATGCCTCTAATACCAAACCTGAGATCCTACCTCTAACATGAAATGTGATATCCAACTCCTTCCTTTTCCAAACCTGAGACCCTTCCTACAGCATGAGATGTGATATCCAAGTCCTTCCCATTCCAATCCTGAGACCCTTCCTATAACATGAGATGTGATATCCAACTCCTTCTATTCCAACCTGAGACCCTTCCTATAGCATGAGATGGGATATCCAACTCCTTCCAAATCCAATCCTGATACCCTTCCGATAGCATGAGATGTGATATCCAAATGCTTCTACAAAACCTGAGACCCATACCATGGCATGAGATGTGATATCAAACTCCCGTCCTATACCATGAGACTTGATATCTCAATGCTTCTAATACCAAACCTGAGACCGGTCCAATAACATGAGATGTGATATCCAAATCCTTCCCCTTCCAAACCTTAGACCCTTCCTTTATCATGAGATGTGATATCCAAGTCCTTCCCATTCCATTCCTGAGACCCTTCCTATAGCATGAGATGTGATATCTAAATGCTTCTAATACCAAACCTGAGACCCTTCCTATAACATGAGATGTGATATCCAAGTCCTTCCCATTCCAATCCTGAGACCCTTCCTATAGCATGAGATGTGATATCTCAATGCTTCTAATACCAAACCTGAGACCCTTCCTATAACATGAATTGTGATATCCAAATCCTTCCCATTCCAATCCTGAGACCCTTCCGATAGCAGAGATGTGATATCTCAATGCTTATACCAAACCTAAGACCCTTCCGATAGCATGAGATGTGATATCTCAATGCTTCTAATCCCAAACCTGAGATCCTTCCAATAACATGAGATATGATGTCCAAATCCCTCCCCTTCCAAACCTTAGACCATCCCTTTAGCATGAGATTTGATATCCAACTCCTTCCCCTTCCAACCCTGAGAGCCTTCCTATAGAATGAGATGTGATGTCCAAGTCCTTCCCATTCCAAACCTGAGACCCTTCCTATAACATGAGATGTGATATCCAACTCCTTCCCATTCCAATCATGAGACCCTTCCTATAGCTTGAGATGTGATATCCAACTCCTTCTCATTCCAATTCTGAGACCCGTCCTATACCATGAGACTTGATATCTCAATGCTTCAAATACCAAACCTGAGACCGGTCCTATAACATGAGATGTGATACCCAAATCCGTCCCCTTCCAAACCTTAGACCCTTCCTATAGCATGAGATGTGATATCTCAATGCTTCTAAAACCAAACATGAGAACCATCCTATAACATGAGATGTGAAATCCAAATCCTTCCCTTTCCAAACCTGAGACCCTTCCTATAGCTTGAGATGAAATATCAAACTCCTTCCCATTCCAATCCTGAGATAGCTTGAGATGTGATATCCAACTCCATCCCATTCCAATCCTGAGACCCTTCCGATAGCATGAGATGTGATAGCTCAATGCTTCTAATATCAAAACTGAGACCCTCCCTATAGTATGAGATGTGAATTCTAAGTCCTTCCCATTCCTATCCTGAGACCCTTCCGATAGCAGAGATGTGATATCTCAATGCTTATACCGAACCTGATGACCCTTCCTTTAGCATGAGATGTGATATTCAACTCCTTCCCATTCCAAACCTGAGACCCTTCCTATAACATGAGACGTGATATCCAACTCCTTCCCATTCCAAACCTGAGACCTTTCCTTTAGCATATGTGATATCCAACTCCTTCCAATTCCAATACTGAGACCCTTCCAATAGCATATGTGATATCTCAATGCTTCTAATATCAAAACTGAGACCCTCCCTCTAAAATGAGATGTGATATCCAACTCCTTCCCATTCCAATACTGAGACCCTTCCAATAGCATATGTGATATCTCAATGTTTCTAATATCAAAACTGAGACCCTCCCTATAACATGAGATGTGATATCCAACTCCTTCCCATTCCAATCGAGACCCTTCCTATAACATGAGATGTGATATCTCTATGCTTCTAATACCAAACCTGAGGCCCTTCCCGTAGTATATGTGAAATCCAACTCCTTCCCATTCCAAACTTGTGACCCTTCCTGTAGCATGAAATGTGATTTTTCACCCCTTCCAATACCATACCCTAGCCTAGACCATTCCCACAGCCTGAGATTTGAAATCTCATTTCTTCCAATACCAAACCCGAGACCCTTCCGATAGGATGTGATTTGATATCTCAGTGCTTCTAATACCAAACCTGAGATCCTCCCTATAACAAGAGATATCATATCCAACTCCTTCCCATTCCAATCCTGAGACTCTTCCTATAGCATGACATGTGATATCGAACTTCCCATTCAAATCCTGAGACTCAGACCTCCCGTCTAACCTCACCACTCCTAGCTCCCGGATTGATAATGCACTCCTGCTGTGTCTTCTCTCCCTTCTTCTGCTTCCTTTCCTCTCTCCTTCCTCATGTGCCCTAGGTCAGGCTCCTTCTACACCTCCGCAAGGATTACTGATTTGTACCCCTCCCCACTCTCAACTCTCACTCAGTTAACACTCATCTGACATCTGCCATTTCCTGGAAGAACCCGACCTTGATGTCCTTGGTATAACCGAGACATGGATGACGGCCAGCGCTGTCTCGAGCTCTGACACTTTCCTCCCTGATGACAAGTTCCTCTCCATGCCCAGATCCAAACGTTCATGAGGGGGAGTATCCTTGATTCCTGTAGTAAATTGCTTTCCTTTGCAGGCCGACTCCTCTCACGAATGCCTTGTCTGCATGCATTCTCTCTTTCCTGGCCATTCTCTCACCGTGGCTATTTGCCTACCCCCTTCCTCTCTCAGTGGATGGACTTCTCCATCCTAGCCTCCTACCACTCAACTCCGTCTACTTGGAGAATTCAAAATGAACCTGTATGCTTCCTGACCTGGACTTTTACGAGATCTGCAACTCTTCATGTCTCTGGCCCTACACACTGCAGGGAATACTCAGGATTTTCTGATCTCAGACATCCCCCTATGTAACCCTCTCAACAATCCTCTCCCGTGGTGATCAAGTTCTCATCTCCAAAGAAGGCTAACTACCAGCTGTTCCTCCTCAGTGGAGTTCTCCCTTTCTGTCCCTGCTCTCTGCACCGTTTCGCGTTGCAAACACTCGCTTCCCTGCTCTCTGGTTTAGACGCTTTTCCTTCTTCCTTTCTGTGCCTGTTCTCTGCATCGTTTCGCGTTGCAGAAAACAACTCGCTTCCCAGCTCTCTGGTTTAGACGTGTGTTCCCTGCCTTCTCTCCTCTTCCCGCTGCCTTCAAATCAACAAATGAGCTTCAAAAGATACACGGTGCTCAGAATGCTTTATAACACCCATTATTCAAGATATAGCTGTAACCCGCTAGACGTATTGAAAAGTGCTAAAAACTAGCAAAATAGCTAGAAAATGTTCTTTCCTCGCGTTTTGGTAAATACGAATTCTGGTGGATTCCCATTTTGTACTCCGTGCATTTGTTCAGTCGAATCCTGATGTTTTTAACCACTCGTCACCCATACAAGGGGGAGATCAAAATCTACTGTTCACAGGCTGAATGTATACTGCTGAAATCGTCAATGCATTATCGGGTAAACCGACTGTTCTGGAAAGTGTATTTGCCATCTGTTATTCCAGTCAGCATGTTTTCATCGTCCCTTCTTGTTTCAAGGCTGCACTCCCGTGGTGATCACATTCTCCTCTCCAGAGCAGGCTAACTACCAGCTGCTCCTCCTCAGAGGCGTTCCACCTTTCTGTCCCTGCTCCCTGCACCGTTTCGCGTTGCATGTACTCGCTTCCCAGCTCTCTGGTTTAGATGTGTGTTCCCTGCCTTCTCTCCTCTTCCTACAGCCTTCCAATGAGCTGCACAAGATAGTGTTCAGAATGCTTTATAACCCCATTATTCAACATATAGCTGTAACCCGCTAGACGTATTGAAACGTGCTAAAAACTAGCAAAAATAGCTAGAAAATGTACTTCCCTCGCGTTTTTGTAAATGCGAATTCTGGTGGGTTCCCATGTTGTATGTACTGTGTCCGTGCGTTTGTGTCGAATCCTGAAGTTTTTAACCACTGTTATCCCATACTAGGGAGGGGGGGTCAACATCTACTGCTGTTCACAGGCTGAATGTATACGGCTGAAATCTTCAAGGCATTATCAGCTTTCCTGACTGTTTTGGAACGTGTATTTGCCATCTGTTAATGCAGTCGCCCTTTGTTCATCGTTCCTTCTAGTTTACAGGCTGCACTCCCCTAGTGATCACATTCTTCTCTCCTATGCAGGCTAACTACCAGCTGCTCCTCCTCATAGGCGTTCATCCTTTCTGTCCCTGCTCCCTGCACCGTTTCGCGTTGCATGTACTCGCTTCCCAGCTCTCTGGTTGAGATGCGTGTTCCCTGCCTTCTCTCCTCTTGCTACAGCCTTCCAATTTGCTCCACAAGATACAGTGTTCAGAATGCTTTATAACACCCATTATTCAACATATAGCTGTAACCAGCTAGACGTATTGAAACGTGCTAAAAACTAGCAAAAACAGCTAGAAAATGTACTTCCCTCGCGTTTTGGTAAATGCAGGGTACACGCGTCTAAACCAGAGAGCAGGCAAGCGAGCATTTCAGCAGTATAAATTCAGCCTGTGAACAACACATTTTGACCCTCCCTTGTATGGGAGAAGAGTGGTTCAAAAGACTGAACAAACGCACGAACAGAGTACAAAATGGGAATCCACCAGAATTCGCATTTACCAAAACGCGAGGAAAGTACATTTTCTAGCTGTTTCTGCTCGTTTTTAGCACGTTTCAATACGTCTAGCGGGTTACAGCTATATGTTGAATAATGGGTGTTATAAAGCATTCTGAACACTGTATCTTGTGGAGCTCATTGGAAGGCTGTAGGAAGAGGAGAGAAGGCAGGGAACACGCATCTAAACCAGAGAGCTGGGAAGCGAGTACATGCAACGCGAAACGGTGCAGGGAGCAGGGACAGAAAGGATGAACGCCTATGAGGAGGAGCAGCTGGTAGTCAGCCTGCTCTGGAGAGGAGAATGTGATCACCAGGGGAGTGCAGCCTGTAAAGTAGAAGGGACGATGAACACAGGGCGACTGCATTAACAGATGGCAAATACACGTTCCAAAACAGTCAGGAAAGCTGATAATGCCTTGAAGATTTCAACCGTATACCTTCAGCCTGTGAACAGCAGTAGACGTTGACCCCACCCCTTGTATGGGAGAACAGTGGTTAAAAACTTCAGGATTCGACAACAAACGCACGGACAGTACATACATGGGAAGCCATCAGAATTAGCATTTACAAAAACGCGAGGAAAGTACATTTTCTAGCTGTTTTTGCTAGTTTACAGCACGTTTCAATACGTCTAGCGGGTTACGGCTATATGTTGAATAATGGGTGTTATAGAGCATTCTGAGCACTGTGTATCTTTTGGAGCTCATTTTTTGATTTGAAGGCAGCGGGAAGAGGAGAGAAGGCAGGGAACACGCGTCTAAACCAGAGAGCTGGGAAGCGAGTACTTGCAACGCGAAAAGGGCAGAAAGGAAGAAGGCCTCTGAGAAGGAAAAGCGTCTAAACCAGAGAGCAGGGAAGCGAGTGTTTGCAACGCGCAGGGAGCAGGGACAGAAAGGGAGAACTCTTCTGAGGAGGAACAGCTGGCAGTTAGCCTTCTTTGGAGATGAGAACTTGATCACCACGGGAGAGGATTGTTGAGAGGGTTACAGAGGGGGAGGTCTGAGATCAGAAAATCCTGAGTATTCCCTGCAGTGTGTAGGGCCAGCGACATGAAGAGTTGCAGATCTCGTAAAAGTCCAGGTCAGGAAGCATACAGGTTCATGTTGAATTCTCCAAGTAGGCGGAGTTGAGTGGTAGGAGGCTAGGATGGAGAAGTCCATCCACTGAGAGAGGAAGGGGGTAGGCAAATAGCCACGGTGAGAGAATGGCCAGGAGAGAATGCATGCAGACAAGGCATTCGTGAGAGGAGTCGGCCTGCAAAGGAAAGCAATTTACTACAGGAATCAAGGATAAGCATTGAGATATCACATCTCATGCTATAGGAAGGGTCTCAGGATTGGAATGGGAAGGACTTAGATATCACATATGCTATAGGGAGGGTCTCAGTTTTGATATTAGAAGCATTGAGATATCACATCTCATGCTATCGGAAGTGTCTCAGGATTGGAATGGGAAGGAGCTGGATATCACATCTCATGCTAAAGGAAGGGTCTCAGGTTTGGAACGGGAAGGAGTTGGATATCACATCTCATGCTATAGGAAGGGTCTCAGGATTGGAATGGGAAGGACTTAGATATCACATATGCAATAGGGAGGGTCTCAGTTTTGATATTAGAAGCGTTGAGATATCACATCTCATGCTATCGGAAGTGTCTCAGGATTGGAATGGGAAGGAGCTGGATATCACATCTCATGCTAAAGGAAGGGTCTCAGGTTTGGAACGGGAAGGAGTTGGATATCACATCTCATGTTATAGGAAGGGTCTCAGGTTTCGTATAAACATTGAGATATCACATCTCTGCTATCGGAAGTGTCTCAGGATTGGAATGGGAAGGAGTTGGATATCCCATCTCATGTTATAGGACGGGTCTCAGGTTTTTTATTAAAATCATTGAGATATTATATTGCATGCTGTAGGAAGGGTCTAAGGATTGGAATGGGAAGGACTTGGATATCACATCTCATGCTATAGATAGGCTCTCAGGTTTGGAAAGTGAAGGAGTTGGATATCACATTTCATGTTAGAGGAAGGATCTCAGGTTTGGTATTAGAGGCATTCAGATATCACATCTCAGGCTATAGGAAGGGTCTCAGGATTGGAATGGGAAGGAGTTGGATATCACATCTCATGCTATAGGAAGGGTATTGAGATATCACATCTCATGCTATAGGAAGTGTCTCAGGATTGGAATGGGAAGGAGTTGTATATGACATCTCATGCCGTAGGGAGGGTCTCAGGTTTGGTATAAACATTGAGATATCACATCTCTGCTATCGATAGGGTCTCAGGATTGGAATGGAAAGGAGTTGGATATCCCATCTCATGTTATAGGAAGAGTCTCAGGTTTGGTATTAGAAGCATTGAGATATCACATCTCATGCTATAGGAAGTGTCTCAGGATTGGAATGGGAAGGACTTGGGTATCACATCTCATGCTATAGGGAGGGTCTCAAGTTTGATATTAGAAGCATTGAGATATCACATCTCATGCTATAGGAAGGGTCTCAGGATTGGAATGGGAAGGAGTTGGATATCACATCTCATGCTATAGGAAGGGTCTCAGGTTTGGTATAAGCAGTGAGATATCACATCTCATGCTATAGGAAGTGTCTCAGGATTGGAATGGGAAGGAGTTGGATATCACATCTCATGTTATAGGAAGGATCTCAGGTTTGGTATAAGCATTGAGATATCACATGTCTGCTATCGGAAGGGTCTAAGGTTTGGAAGGGGAAGGATTTGGATATCACATCTCATGTTATAGGACGGGTCTCAGGTTTGGTATTAGAAGCATTGAGATATCAAGTCTCATGGTATAGGAAGGGTCTCAGAATTGGAATGGGAAGGAGTTGGATATCACATCTCAAGCTATATGAAGGGTCTCAGGATTAGAATGGGAAGGAGTTTGATATCACATCTCATGCCATAGTATGGGTCTCAGGTTTGGTAGAAGCATTGGGATATCAGATCTCATGCTATCGGAAGGGTATCGGGATTGGATTTGGAAGGAGTTGGATATCCCATCTCATGCTATAGGAAGGGTCTCAGGTTGGAATGGGAAGGAGTTGGATATCACATCTCATGTTATAGGAAGGGTCTCAGGATTGGAATGGGAAGGACTTGGATATCACATCTCATGCTAAAGGGAGGGTCTCAGGTTTGGAAGATAAGGATTTGGATATCACATCTCATGTTATAGGAAGGATCTCAGGTTTGGTATTAGAAGTATTGAGATATCACATCTCATGCTATCGGAAGGATCTCAGGTTTGGTATAGAAGCATTGAGATATCATATCTTATGCTATCAGAAGGGTCTCAGGATTGGAATGGGAAGGATTTGGATATCACATCTCATGCTAAAGGGAGGGTCTCAGGTTTGCAAGGGGAAAGAGTTGGATATCACATTTCATGTTAGAGGTAGGATCTCAGGTTTGGTATTAGAAGTATTGAGATATCACATCTCATGCTATCAGAAGGATCTCAGGTTTGGTATAGAAGCATTGAGATATCATATCTTATGCTATCAGAAGAGTCTCAGGATTGGAATGGGAAGGAGTTGGATATCACATCTCATGCTAAAGGGAGGGTCTCAGGTTTGGAAGATAAGGATTTGGATATCACATCTCATGTTATAGGAAGGATCTCAGGTTTGGTATTAGAAGTATTGAGATATCACATCTCATGCTATCGGAAGGATCTCAGGTTTGGTATAGAAGCATTGAGATATCATATCTTATGCTATCAGAAGGGTCTCAGGATTGGAATGGGAAGGATTTGGATATCACATCTCATGCTAAAGGGAGGGACTCAGGTTTGGAAGGGGAAGGATTTGGATATCACATCTCATGTTATAGGAGGGATCTCAGGTTTGGTATTAGAAGTATTGAGATATCACATCTCATGTTATCGGAAGGATCTCAGGTTTGGTATTAGAAGTATTGAGATATCACCTCTCATGCTATAGGAAGGGTCTCAGGATTGGAATGGGAAGGAGTTGGAAATCACATCTCATGCTAAAGGAAGGGTCTCAGGTTTGGTAGAAGCATTGAGATATCACATCTCATGCTATAGGAAGGGTCTCAGGATTGGAATGGGAAGGACTTAGATATCACATATCATGCTATAGGGAGGGTCTCAGTTTTGATATTAGAAGCATTGAGATATCACATCTCATGCTATCGGAAGTGTCTCAGGATTGGAATGGGAAGGAGCTGGATATCACATCTCATGCTAAAGGAAGGGTCTCAGGTTTGGAACGGGAAGGAGTTGGATATCACATCTCATGCTATAGGAAGGGTCTCAGGATTGGAATGGGAAGGACTTAGATATCACATATGCTATAGGGAGGGTCTCAGTTTTGATATTAGAAGCATTGAGATATCACATCTCATGCTATCGGAAGTGTCTCAGGATTGGAATGGGAAGGAGCTGGATATCACATCTCATGCTAAAGGAAGGGTCTCAGGTTTGGAACGGGAAGGAGTTGGATATCACATCTCATGTTATAGGAAGGGTCTCAGGTTTCGTATAAACATTGAGATATCACATCTCTGCTATCGGAAGTGTCTCAGGATTGGAATGGGAAGGAGTTGGATATCCCATCTCATGTTATAGGACGGGTCTCAGGTTTTTTATTAAAATCATTGAGATATTATATTGCATGCTGTAGGAAGGGTCTAAGGATTGGAATGGGAAGGACTTGGATATCACATCTCATGCTATAGATAGGCTCTCAGGTTTGGAAAGTGAAGGAGTTGGATATCACATTTCATGTTAGAGGAAGGATCTCAGGTTTGGTATTAGAGGCATTCAGATATCACATCTCAGGCTATAGGAAGGGTCTCAGGATTGGAATGGGAAGGAGTTGGATATCACATCTCATGCTATAGGAAGGGTCTTGAGATATCACATCTCATGCTATAGGAAGTGTCTCAGGATTGGAATGGGAAGGAGTTGTATTAGACATCTCATGCCGTAGGGAGGGTCTCAGGTTTGGTATAAACATTGAGATATCACATCTCTGCTATCGATAGGGTCTCAGGATTGGAATGGAAAGGAGTTGGATATCCCATCTCATGTTATAGGAAGAGTCTCAGGTTTGGTATTAGAAGCATTGAGATATCACATCTCATGCTATAGGAAGTGTCTCAGGATTGGAATGGGAAGGACTTGGGTATCACATCTCATGCTATAGGGAGGGTCTCAAGTTTGATATTAGAAGCATTGAGATATCACATCTCATGCTATAGGAAGGGTCTCAGGATTGGAATGGGAAGGAGTTGGATATCACATCTCATGCTATAGGAAGGGTCTCAGGTTTGGTATAAGCAGTGAGATATCACATCTCATGCTATAGGAAGTGTCTCAGGATTGGAATGGGAAGGAGTTGGATATCACATCTCATGTTATAGGAAGGATCTCAGGTTTGGTATAAGCATTGAGGTATCACATGTCTGCTATCGGAAGGGTCTAAGGTTTGGAAGGGGAAGGATTTGGATATCACATCTCATGTTATAGGACGGGTCTCAGGTTTGGTATTAGAAGCATTGAGATATCAAGTCTCATGGTATAGGAAGGGTCTCAGAATTGGAATGGGAAGGAGTTGGATATCACATCTCAAGCTATAGGAAGGGTCCCAGGATTAGAATGGGAAGGAGTTTGATATCACATCTCATGCCATAGTATGGGTCTCAGGTTTGGTAGAAGCATTGGGATATCAGATCTCATGCTATCGGAAGGGTATCGGGATTGGATTTGGAAGGAGTTGGATATCCCATCTCATGCTATAGGAAGGGTCTCAGGTTGGAATGGGAAGGAGTTGGATATCACATGTCATGTTATAGGAAGGGTCTCAGGATTGGAATGGGAAGGACTTGGATATCACATCTCATGCTATAGGAAGGCTCTCAGGTTTGCAAGGGGAAAGAGTTGGATATCACATTTCATGTTAGAGGTAGGATCTCAGGTTTGGTATTAGAAGTATTGAGATATCACATCTCATGCGATCAGAAGGATCTCAGGTTTGGTATAGAAGCATTGAGATATCATATCTTATGCTATCAGAAGAGTCTCAGGATTGGAATGGGAAGGAGTTGGATATCACATCTCATGCTAAAGGGAGGGTCTCAGGTTTGGAAGATAAGGATTTGGATATCACATCTCATGTTATAGGAAGGATCTCAGGTTTGGTATTAGAAGTATTGAGATATCACATCTCATGCTATCGGAAGGATCTCAGGTTTGGTATAGAAGCATTGAGATATCATATCTTATGCTATCAGAAGGGTCTCAGGATTGGAATGGGAAGGATTTGGATATCACATCTCATGCTAAAGGGAGGGTCTCAGGTTTGGAAGGGGAAGGATTTGGATATCACATCTCATGTTATAGGATGGATCTCAGGTTTGGTATTAGAAGTATTGAGATATCACATCTCATGTTATCGGAAGGATCTCAGGTTTGGTATTAGAAGTATTGAGATATCACCTCTCATGCTATAGGAAGGGTCTCAGGATTGGAATGGGAAGGAGTTGGAAATCACATCTCATGCTAAAGGAAGGGTCTCAGGTTTGGTAGAAGCATTGAGATATCACATCTCATGCTATAGGAAGGGTCTCAGGATTGGAATGGGAAGGACTTAGATATCACATATCATGCTATAGGGAGGGTCTCAGTTTTGATATTAGAAGCATTGAGATATCACATCTCATGCTATCGGAAGTGTCTCAGGATTGGAATGGGAAGGAGCTGGATATCACATCTCATGCTTAAGGAAGGGTCTCAGGTTTGGAACGGGAAGGAGTTGGATATCACATCTCATGTTATAGGAAGGGTCTCAGGTTTGGTATAAACATTGAGATATCACATCTCTGCTATCGGAAGTGTCTCAGGATTGGAATGGGAAGGAGTTGGATATCCCATCTCATGTTATAGGACGGGTCTCAGGTTTTTTATTAGAATCATTGAGATATCATATTGCATGCTGTAGGAAGGGTCTAAGGATTGGAATGGGAAGGACCTGGATATCACATCTCATGCTATAGATAGGCTCTCAGGTTTGGAAAGTGAAGGAGTTGGATATCATATTTCATGTTAGAGGAAGGATCTCAGGTTTGGTATTAGAGGCATTCAGATATCACATCTCAGGCTATAGGAAGGGTCTCAGGATTGGAATGGGAAGGAGTTGGATATCACATCTCATGCTATAGGAAGGGTCTCAGGTTTGGAATAAGCATTGAGATCATATCTCATGCTATAGGAAGGGTCCAGGATTGGAATGGAAGGAGTTGGATATCACATCTCATGTTATAGGAAGGATCTCAGGTTTGGTATTAGAAGCATTGAGACATCACATCTCATGCTATAGGAAGGGTCTCAGGATTGGAATGGGAAGGAATTGGATATCACATCTCATGCTATAGGAAGGGTCTCAGGATTGGAATGGGAAGGAGTTGAATATGACATCTCATGCCGTAGGAAGGGTCTCAGGTTTGGTATAAACATTGAGATATCACATCTCTGCTATCAAAAGGGTCTCAGGATTGGAATGGGAAGGAGTTGGATATCCCATCTCATGTTATAGGAAGAGTCTCAGGTTTGGTATTAGAAGCATTGAGATATCACATCTCATGCTATAGGAAGTGTCTCAGGATTGGAATGGGAAGGACTTGGATATCACATCTCATGCTATAGGTAGGGTCTCAAGTTTGATATTAGAAGCATTGAGATATCACATCTCATGCTATAGGAAGGGTCTGAGGATTGGAATGGGAAGGAGTTGGATATCACATCTCATGCTATGGGAAGGGTCTCAGGTTTGGTATAAGCAGTGAGATATCACATCTCATGCTATAGGAAGTGTCTCAGGATTGGAATGGGAAGGAGTTGGATATCACATCTCATGTTATAGGAAGGATCTCAGGTTTGGTATAAGCATTGAGATATCACATCTCTGCTATCGGAAGGGTCTCAGGATTGGAATGGGAAGGAGTTGGATATTCCCATCTCATGTTATAAGAAGGGTCTCAGGTTTGGTATTAGAAGCATTGAGATATCACAACTCATGCTATAGGAAGGGTCTCAGGATTGGAATGGGAAGGACTTGGATATCACATCTCATGCTATAGGGAGGGTCTCAAGTTTGATATTAGAAGCTTTGAGATATCACATCTCATGATATCGGAAGGGTCTCAGGATTGGAATGGGAAGGAGTTGGATATCACATCTCATGATAAAGGAAGGGTCTAAGGTTTGGAAGGGGAAGGATTTGGATATCACATCTCATGTTATATTACGGGTCTCAGGTTTGGTATTAGAAGCATTGAGATATCAAGTCTCATAGTATAGGAAGGGTCTCAGAATTGGAATGGGAAGGAGGTGGATATCACATCTCAAGCTATAGGAAGGGTCTCAGTATTGGAATGGGAAGGACTTGGATATCACATCTCATGCTATAGGAAGGCTCTCAGGTTTGGAAGGGGAAAGAGTTGGATATCACATTTCATGTTAGAGGTAGGATCTCAGGTTTGGTATTAGAGGCATTGAGATATCACATCTCATGCTATCAGAAGGGTCTCAGGAATGGAATGGGAAGGAGTTGGATATCACATCTCATGATAAAGGGAGGGTCTCAGGTTTGGAAGGGGAAGGATTTGGATATCACATCTCATGTTATAGGAAGGATCTCAGGTTTGGTATTAGAAGCATTGAGATATCACATCTCATGCTATCGGAAGGATCTCAGGTTTGGTATTAGAAGCATTGAGATATCACATCTCATGCTATCAGAAGAGTCTCAGGATTGGAATAGGAAGGAGTTGGATATCACATCTCATGCTAAAGGGAGGGTCTCAGGTTTGGAAGGGGAAGGATTTGGATATCACATCTCATGTTATCGGAAGGATCTCACGTTTGGTATTAGAAGTATTGAGATATCATATCTCATGCTATAGGAAGGGTCTCAGGATTGGAATGGGAAGGAGTTGGATATCACATCTCATGCTATAGGGAGGGTCTCAGGATTGGAATGGGAAGGACTTAGATATCACATATCATGCTATAGGGAGGGTCTCAGTTTTGATATTAGAAGCATTGAGATATCACATCTCATGCTATCGGAAGTGTCTCAGGATTGGAATGGGAAGGAGCTGGATATCACATCTCATGCTAAAGGAAGGGTCTCAGGTTTGGAACGGGAAGGATTTGGATATCACATCTCATGTTATAGGAAGGGTCTCAGGTTTGGTATAAGCATTGAGATATCACATCTCTGCTATCGGAAGAGTCTCAGGATTGGAATGGGAAGGAGTTGAATATCCCATCTCATGTTATAGGACGGGTCTCAGGTTTGTTATTAGAATCATTGAGATATCATATTGCATGCTATAGGAAGGGTCTAAGGGTTGGAATGTGAAGGACTTGGATATCACATCTCATGCTATAGATAGGCTCTTAGGTTTGGAAAGGGAAGGAGTTGGATATCACATTTCATGTTAGAGGAAGGATCTCAGGTTTGGTATTAGAAGCATAGAGATATCACATCTCATGCTATAGGAAGGGTCTCAGGATTGGAATGGGAAGCAGTTGGATATCACATCTCATGCTATAGGAAGTGTCTCAGGATTGGAATGGGAAGGACTTGGGTATCACATCTCATGCTATAGGGAGGGTCTCAAGTTTGATATTAGAAGCATTGAGATATCACATTTCATGATATCGGAAGGGTCTCAAGATTGGAATGGGAAGGAGTTGGCTATCACATCTCATGATAAAGGAAGGGTCTAAGGTTTGGAAGGGGAAGGATTTGGATATCACATCTCATGTTATAGGACGGGTCTCAGGTTTGGTATTAGAAGCATTGAGATATCAAGTCTCATGGTATAGGAAGGGTCTCAGAATTGGAATGGGAAGGAGTTGGATATCACATCTCAAGCTATAGGAAGGGTCTCAGGATTAGAATGGGAAGGAGTTTGATATCACATCTCATGCCATAGTATGGGTCTCAGGTTTGGTAGAAGCATTGGGATATCAGATCTCATGCTATCGGAAGGGTATCGGGATTGGATTTGGAAGGAGTTGGATATCCCATCTCATGCTATAGGAAGGGTCTCAGGTTGGAATGGGAAGGAGTTGGATATCACATCTCATGTTATAGGAAGGGTCTCAGGATTGGAATGGGAAGGACTTGGATATCACATCTCATGCTATAGGAAGGCTCTCAGGTTTGCAAGGGGAAAGAGTTGGATATCACATTTCATGTTAGAGGTAGGATCTCAGGTTTGGTATTAGAAGTATTGAGATATCACATCTCATGCTATCAGAAGGATCTCAGGTTTGGTAAAGAAGCATTGAGATATCATATCTTATGCTATCAGAAGAGTCTCAGGATTGGAATGGGAAGGAGTTGGATATCACATCTCATGCTAAAGGGAGGGTCTCAGGTTTGGAAGATAAGGATTTGGATATCACATCTCATGTTATAGGAAGGATCTCAGGTTTGGTATAAGCATTGAGATATCACATCTGTGCTATCGGAAGGGCCTCAGGATTGGAATGGGAAGGAGTTGGATATTCCCATCTCATGTTATAGGGAGGGTCTCAAGTTTGATATTAGAAGCATTGAGATATCACATTTCATGATATCGGAAGGGTCTCAAGATTGGAATGGGAAGGAGTTGGCTATCACATCTCATGATAAAGGAAGGGTCTAAGGTTTGGAAGGGGAAGGATTTGGATATCACATCTCATGTTATAGGACGGGTCTCAGGTTTGGTATTAGAAGCATTGAGATATCAAGTCTCATGGTATAGGAAGGGTCTCAGAATTGGAATGGGAAGGAGTTGGATATCACATCTCAAGCTATAGGAAGGGTCTCAGGATTAGAATGGGAAGGAGTTTGATATCACATCTCATGCCATAGTATGGGTCTCAGGTTTGGTAGAAGCATTGGGATATCAGATCTCATGCTATCGGAAGGGTATCGGGATTGGA